>NC_057720.1:16991434-17022532 GCF_004010195.1 Chiloscyllium plagiosum
AATGGCAGGCAGTGACCAGTGGGGTACCGCAGGGATCAGTGCTGGGACCACAGCTTTTTATAATATAAATTAATGATATAGAAGATGGTATTAGTAATAACATTAGCAAATTTACTGATGATACTAAGCTGGGTGGCAGGCTGAAATGTGAGGAGGATGTTGGAGATTACAGGGTGACCTGGACAGGTTAGGTGAGTGGTCAGATGCATGGCAGATGCAGTTTAATGTGGATAAATGTATGGTTATCCACATTGGTGGCAAGAACAGGAAGGCAGATTACTACCTAAATGGAGTCAAGTTAGGTAAAGGGGCAGTACAAAGAGATCTAGGTGTTCTTGTACACTCGTCAATGAAGGTAAGCAGCTGAAAATGTGTTGCTGGAAAAGCGCAGCAGGTCAGGCAGCATCCAAGGAACAGGAGAATCAACGTTTCGGGCATAAGCCCTTCTCCAGCAACACATTTTCAGCTCTGATCTCCAGCATCTGCAGTCCTCACTTTCTCCTCCAATGAAGGTAAGCATGCAGGTACAGCAGGTAGTGAAGAAGGCTAATAGCATGCAGGCCTTCGTAGCAAGAGGGATTGAGTATAGAAGCAAAAAGGTTCTTCTGCAGCTGTACAGGGCCCTGGTGAGACCACACCTGGAGTACTGTGTGCAGTTCTGGTCTCCAAATTTGAGGAAAGACATTCTGGCTATTGAGGGAGTGCAGCGTAGATTCACGAGGTCAATTCCTGAAATGGCGGGACTACCATACGCTGAAAGACTGGAGCGACTGAGCTTGTATACCCTTGAGTTCAGAAGGCTGAGAGAGGATCTGATTGAGACATATAAGATTATTAAAGGATTGGACACTCTGGAAGCAGGAAACATGTTTCCGCTGATGGGTGAGTGCCGAACCAGAGGACTCAGCTTAAAAATATGGGGTAGACCATTTAGGGCAGAGATGAGGAGAAACTTCTTCACCCAGCGAGTGGTGGCTGTGTGGAATGCTCAGTGGAGGCCCAGTCTCTGGATTCATTTAAGAAAGATTTAGATAGAGCTCTCAAGGATAGTGGAATCAAAGGTTATGGAGATAAGGCAGGAATAGGATACTGATTAAGGATGATCAGCCATGATCATAATGAATGGTGGTGCAGGCTCGAAGGGCAAAATGGCCTACTCCTGCACCTATTGTCTATTGAGTTGGTGGGTGCACAATTAGTGATCTTCCAAGGCATGTAGTGGTGTAGTGTAATGTCACTGGACTAGTAAACCAGAAGTCAGTGATAATTCTCTTGGGGGTTCTTCTGGCACAGTAGTAGAGTCCCTTCTTCTAAGCCAGGAGGCTTAGGTTCAAGTCCGATGTACTCAAGGGACATATAGTAACATCTCTGAACAGGTTGACAAGAAAAAAAGTCCTTGAATTCTTCCAATTGGCAGTTTTTCAAATAACACCCTTATTCCAAAATGACGGCCGCGAGAGGAGAAATGGGCAACTGTAGGCCAGTTAGTTTAATATCTGCATTGGAAAAATGTTAAGAGTCTAATGTAAAGGTAGAGCAATTAGAGATGCATAATTTAGGCAAGCAGAGTCAGCATGGTTTCATGAAGCAAAATCATGCCTGGCAAATTTGTTGAAATTCTTTGAGGAATTCATAAACAAGACAGATAAAGGGTAACCAATAAATGTAATATAGTTGAGTTTGATAAGGTATTCGGCATAAAGCTACTTATGAGTGTTAAGATAAGAACTTGTAGTTTTGGAGATAGTATATTCCACCTCCTGATGTTGCCTGGCTTGCTGTGTTCTTCCAGCCTCCTGCTTGTCGACCTTGGATACTGCAGGTTTTCTTTTGTCTTTAACTAAGTTTGTACCACTGGATAAAGGATTGGCTAACCAATAGAAAACAGAATTAGAACAAAAGGGGCATTTTCAAAATGGCAGCCTGTAACTAGAGGAGTACCTCTGGAATTGGTACTAGGGTCACAATTGTTTACAGTATATCTTAATGGCTTGGATGATAGAAGTGATTGCACTGCAGCTAAATTTGAACAGAAATAAGTGAGAAGATAAGTCATAGGCTGATACAGTCCTCAGAGGGATGTAAACAAGGTGAGCAAATGACCAAAATCTTGATAGATACAATATAATATGAGAAAATGTGAGGTTATGCATTTTGGCAGGAAGTAAATTGCTGAGTATTACTTAAATGGAGAAAGTCTACTGGAGGCTGCAGTATAGGTAGATTTCTGGGCTTTCTGAATCATAGTAGGCCAGCAGTAAAGTTGTGGTGGGTAATAAGGAAGACAAATGGAATGCTGGCCTTTATTTCAAAGATAATGGAACATTAAAATAGGGAAGTCTTACTAAAACAATGCAAGGCAATAGTCAGATCACAAATAGAATCATATAAACAGTTTTTGTCCACCCATCTAAGGAACGGTATAGTTGTATTTGTGACAGTTTAGAAAAGGTTCTAGAGGTTGAACTTGAATATGGAGGATTGTCTTATGAGAAGAGGTTGAGAAAGTATTCATTGAAGCTTCGTGGAATAAGAGGCAACCTTGTGGAAGAGTCCAAGACCAAAGAGTATAATCTCAGTAAAACGTTGCCCATTTAAGATAGAGGTAAGGAGGATTTTGTTTTTTGAGAGTAGTGAATCTGTGGAATTTTTTATTGTAGAGGCTGGATGTTAACAATGTTCAACACTGAGATAGGCAGAATTTAATTAATAAAGAATTGTGTTAAGGGGAAGAGGCAGGAATGTGGAATTGAAGATTATCAAATGATATGTGCTGTGAAAAAGTTGCAAAGTGACATCCAGAAAATTTGGATATTTAGTGAGTGGCCAAAAAAACATGACAGCTGGAATATGTCGGGGGGAAAATGAGCTTTTCCACTTTGATAGGAAAGACATGTGCATGGAGCATTTCTTAAATACTAAGAAATTGGAAAGTGTAGATATGTAAGGAGACCTGGAAGTCTTTGCCAACAAGTCACCTGAAGTCTGATATGCAGGTGCAGCAAAAAAATTATGAAGATGTTAGCCTGTATTAAAGAGCATTTTGGGTACACGAGTAACAAAATCTTATTTAAGTGGTATCAAACTTGGAATCCCATGTGGAATCATGTGTGCTGAGATTCCTTTACCTCAGAAGGATATTATTGCCATTCGAGGTGGTTCAATGAAAGTTCACCAAAATCCTTCCTGAGATGCTATTCAAAAGAGATCAGGGAAACTGTGCCTGAATTCTCTCGATCTTTGAAGATCTCATTGAAGCCGACAGAATACATAAAGGGAAGGCTATAATAGATGTATGTAAGATGTTCCCTTAGTTTGGGACACTAAAATCAGAGAACACCTATTCTAGATAGAAGTAAAGTCACTTAGGTTTGAGATGATGCGAAATTTATTTAAGTCAGCATTGTGAACCTTTTAGAATTCTGTACCACAAAGGACTGCAGAACTATGTTTAACATAGGGATGGAAATCTTCCTAAATACTACAAATGTAAAAGAATAGGGATATACTGTGAATAAAGGCTTTAAAGTAGATAATTACTAATGGTCCTATTGGATGACTGAGCAAGCTTGACAGGCTAAATTGCTTCCTTATGCCCGTTTGTTCCTATGTTCTCTTTGCTGACCCCACAGAAACTGCTGTTTCATTTTGATAGTCGGGGAGCCTGTAATCTGATCTCAAAAATAACTCCCCTGCATCATCATTTTGGTAATACCTGGAATCTAGGTGGAAGTGTTGCTCCTTCATACCAATTTATTATCATCTTAGACGGAAATAGACAATTTACGGCACTAATGTTTATAGTTTTTTTCAAATTAAACTATTCAGATGTATGATGCACCTCTGAAGCAGGTGCAACTTGAACATGGACGATTTAGCTCTGAGGCAGGGATATGACCAATGCCACAAGAGCCCTCATTAATGTTTATAACTTGATATTATAAACATCTTTCTGAGAATTTAGGAGGTTCGAAGGCCATCCACTGTGAACCTGGCTGCTGCTGCTTTTATTTCCAACTGTTTACTCCTCACACTCCCACCCTAGATACAAAATAAGGGCCTCACTTAGATCTTTGACTGCTTCAGGCCTGTTGCCAGCAGGTATTACCATAAGTGACAAAGCCCCCCCAGCATTTTACCCAAAATTTAGTAATACAGTTGCAATAGAGTGTTTATTTCGTAATATATTTTAACAAAGTTAAAACACTTTTAATCAAAATAGTAAGTGATTCTAAGTTTTGTAGAATCTTCTTAAATTAGTTGATCAAATGCATGTTGGCCAGATCAGATGCACACCAATAATAGTCATAAACAGGAAATCTCACACTTGGGATGTGTACAGATCAAGTGTGCACTCACATCTGTGTACACACTTGGTTTTTTGAAATCGCCAGAAATCTTATTGTTTGATATTCAAATTTAGCAAAGAAGGCTGATTTGTCAAAACAGAAATGTTTGAAATTTAGATCCGAATACATATGGGATTAATTGTTTTGAGTCCTGAAATCTATTTCCTGTTTCATCTGTTTACGTCCTTTGTTTTTAAAAGGAGAAATTTGCTCTTTGTCTGTGCTATGATAGAACCAACTCGTGAGTTGCTAATAATAGGTTTTTCTTTTTAATTTTAAAAATCACACAATATTACTGATATGATATACAGGGTGTAGTGCAACAGGTTTAATTGCAAGCACTAGCTTTTGGACCACTGCTCCTTCACCAGGTAGCTGTGAAGCAGGATCATAAGACACAGAACTCATAGCAAAAGATTATAGTGTCATGCAACTGAAATGATATACATATGCATGACACTGTCATCTTTTGCTAGAAATTCTGTGTCTTATGATCTTATTCTCAACAACCACCTGATGAAGGAGCAGCACTCCAAAAGCTAGTGTGTCCGAATAAACCTGTTGGACTACAACATGGTGTTGTGTGATGTTAAACTTCGTCCACCCCAGTCAAGTACCAGCTCCTCCATGTCATGTTTTTTATGGCCATGTTGTATTGCTTTTACATTTCTTGGTGACAAAGTAGGTACTGTAGTGTCTCACACCATTATCATCCATTTTCCATCTTCAACAGAATTTTTTTTGTAATAGGATGAAGGGCTTTAGCCCGAAATGTCGATTTTACTGCTCCTCGGATGCTGCCTGAACTGTTGTGCTTTTCCAGCACCACTAATCCAGAATCTGGTTCCCAGCACCTGCAGTCATTGTTTTTACCCTATAATAGGAAGCATCAGTGAATACAAATGTTTACAAATGTAGACAAGTTGCACCAAGCAAAGTTAAGACTAATTCAGCTTCACATATACATACTGTCATTTCAAAGCTATGCGATGAGTGTGTTTGTTTGATCTTTAGACAGAAAATGAGAAACAGATTAAAGTTCAACACCAGTGTTCATGTTGTGGGAAATAGATTTTGTTAAATGTATATGTTAATGCTCAATATATTAAAAAATATGCAGTTCTATATTATGGTCATAGAAATGTAAAATCCCACTGCAAAAAAAGTTTTAAAAATAGTGAACTCTTCCATATAATCTGTTACAACAATTTTTAAAGATATGGTGTCTATATTTGGATGCATATGACAAATCAAATGCTCTTATTCTTGCCTTTTGTATGAAACCCCAAAATGTGCTTTGCTTTGCAGCTATTGACATGTGGTCTGCAGGCGTCGTCTTTCTCTCCTTGCTGAGTGCCCGATACCCATTTTTCAAAGCCAGTGATGATTTGACTGCTTTGGCACAGATCATGGCTATCCGTGGATCGAAAGAAACCATTCAGGCTGCTAAATCATTTGGTACGGAGTATGTACTTTCAAAAATCAATAGAAATAGATTTGTCTTGTCTGTTTCCAATAATATTTCAAGATTATTAAGACAGTTTTTTTTAAATGCTCAATATTTCACAGGAATGTTTTGCTCTGATTAAGATTTTATTGTCATGTGCACTCGAGTATAGGACTGCAGGAGTACAGTGAAAAGTGTACAAAATCGCCATTCAAGAGCACCATCTTGGTTGCACATTTGATGACAAAGCTGGAATAAAAACAGCAACAAATGTAAAGGAAACAAAGCCAAAAGGAATGAGAAGTGTCCAGATATTAAAGTCTAACTTAAATCTTATCTCTATGTAGGCACCCGGGCCAAGCCACAGCATGGAGTTTTAGGAGAAGCAGAGTGCTTGCTTCTGCCACCGGTCTCCTCCTGATCAAAGACCATGTTCAAGCCTGCTTGAACATGCCACAGAATTTTTAAAAGTCTTTGAATATCTTCCACTATATATACACCAATTATTCTCTCCATGTTACTTAAATTGGATGAATGTAAAGACTCACCATAGAGATAATTTAAAGTTTTCAATATGAAACTCACACAATTTTGCCTTTCAGAATTCTAATTTCAAATTGTATGCATTATTTTACCAGTGGAATTGTATGATTGGCCAGTGTAAGACGCAAGCAAAAAGCATTTTGACAAGCCAAGTTGACTACAACAAGTAGTATCTTGAATAACCTGTAATAATCTAATTTCTAGTATATGAATTGATATCAGTCCAGAAAAAATCTTCATATCAGACAGTATTCCTATATTTTGATTATGGGAACTCTGCACCACTAGTTGATTTGTTAAGTAAAGAGAAAGCTGTAAAAATGCAGACTAAACACATAATTGGAATATAAGAAATGAAATCTTTATAGAGAGAATTAATCAGTGATACTTTTAAAAAAAAAAGCAAAAAGCTTGTAAAAGACACACAGATTAGAAATAAAATGATAAAAATTTGGAATTTTTTAAAAAAAGGTGAAACCATAATGGAGTAAAATAAAGAACAGAAGCAAAATTTTAATCTGAAATTCCAAGGCACCCATAAGCAACTGTCGTGTGCAGTCTGGTACTGAATCAGTGTTACCCTTAAAACTCTCAGGCACACAGAGGAAAGGATTAAAAGAATATGTTGATGTTGTAAGTCGAATTAAAAAGTACAAGAGGAAGTTTGTGTGGAATATAAATGCAGGCCAAATGGTGTGTTTCTCTGTTATAAATTCTCTTATATTATGTCCCACATTGCTGAGTTAGTCAATTTCAGCCAGGTTAGTTTGAGCATATTAAGCTATGATGTGGAGGTGTTGGTGTTGGACTGAGATGGGCAAAGTTGAAAATCACACAGCTGGCTACCTGATGAAGGAGCAGCGCTCCAAAAGCTTATTTTCAAATAAACCTGTTGGACTATGACCTGGTGCCATGTAATTTTCAACTTTGAGCGTATTAAAGTCAACGGCTATGGGCTCACATCAGAAAACCAGTCAGGTTTATGTAGCTGATAGTTGTTAGTTGTGGAAGTTGGGATAATGTCGATTCAAGGCAGGCCTTGATGCCTGAGTAGTCTCAAATCTGGCCATAATTTCTAAATTTAGATACAGCAAATAAACTCTTGGCTGTTTTTGAAATGCTGCCAGCGCTTAAAATCTATCTCTCCAAGAGTCGTCATTTCTAAGAATGATTGATTGTAAAATAAAACTATATGGAAGGATAATAGGATTGATGTTCCACCAACGAAAGTTAGGAATACAGCAGCTCAGCAGGTTGAAACAACGCACATGAAAAATATTGTGACGTGTGATCTGATGCTCTCCTGTAGATTGGGGATTCAGCTTTGTTTATCTAGGAACAAAGGAGACACTTTGCATTGGCCACACTCTTCTATGGAGGAGAAAGTGAGGACTGCAGATGCTGGAGATCAGAGCTGAAAATGTGTTGCTGGAAAAGCACAGCAGGTCAGGCAGCATCCAAGGAACAGGAGAATTGACGTTTTGGGCATAAGCCCTTCCTGAAGAAGGGCTTATGCCCGAAACGTCAATTCTCCTGTTCCTTGGATGCTGCCTGACCTGCTGTGCTTTTCCAGCAACACATTTTCAGCCCACACTCTTCTATGTCTACCGCAGCTCAATGCAAGATAACCGAAATGAATGGTTTGAAGAGCAATGAAAATAACCTGCAAAATACAGCTAATTAGTTCATTTAAGAGAGAAATGATCATTGGCAATATAATCATCTTTTTAAAAAAAAGTCATTGAAGTCACATTGAGTTTGATGATGCAAAAACCTCAATTAGGTTTCTCAAACCTTTTTCACAGCTCTGAAAGGCTGAAAAATTTGCGAAGAGTCCTAGACTGGAAAGTTTGACTACAAGATGCTCTGCATCACAGCATTTAATATTGTAAAATTGACTAGGCATATTTCTGATGTAGCCAAAAATCATCGTACTTAAACATGCAGGGGGTAGTTGTGTGAGACAGCACATAAATTGGCTGGAAAACTCAAAAACATGTTGTGTTTTAAATATGTCTCCTTTTTTTCCTGAGTTCATTTGAAGAAAATGTTGGTATGTGGCCTTTTTATATTTTTCAGAACTTTCAATAATGACTATATGTGTTCCATGTTTGAATCACTTGTGACTATCATATGCAAATAATCCAAGTTAATTCTGGTTCGTTTTGTGCAATATACAAAATGTGCATTTTATTTTGTAAGCATTTGTACAAAATTGTTCAGTGCAGTTTAGCAATAATTTTATTTCATGTAATGCAGGGCTCATTTAAGTTTTATTATAGACAGACATGTCTTGCTTATTTAAAAAGTTCCAAGATGTAATTGGTCTTTGACTTGGTATACTCCCTTTTCAAATCCATGCCAATGAACGTTTTCATTGCCAAATGTAATCGTCCTGTCAGAAATGGCTTTTGCCCAGTTTGACGCATTTCTTTTTGGGTGCATTGGCGTGTTTTGTTAATTGTACGATTCTAAGACATTGCCAGTACACAGCACAGTGCTCACAGGCCGTTTTGTTGCCAGATGCCTTGTTTGAAAGGACTTTCACATCACATAATGCAGTTTCAAAAGGATGAAACCTTGCAGCAGAACAGAATTGAAAAGCAGAGAGGTTACTTTAAGCTTTTGCTAAAAGGATTTACCAAGACAATACCAAAACTAAGTGTTTAATTATCATCAATGTCAGAACAGGTGGGGCCCAACAAGTCTTGGAGAAAAGGCTGATACCTGATGAACCTTTAAAATTACAAAATAATATGACCAAATCTGTAGACATTTGCAAAGTCCAAAAACTAGAGGAGACAAATGCAAGTTGTTCACTAATTAATTCAGTATGAAATCCAGGAGAAATATTTTCCCTTAGGATTAGAATGTGGAGCCTTCTACTATTTGGAGTATTTTAAGACCAGCAATATGGGTGCATTTCAGAGACCGCTAAATTACCATGAAAGGAAGAGAATATTCTGATAGAATTAAATAAAGCAGGATTTGGGGAGGCATAAGTGGAACATAAACAACAGCATATATCAGTTGGGTTGAATGTTTAGTTTGAGTTAAAATGTTTCTGTTTTAAAAATAAAACTTTTACGCTCTCCATAAGGTATAGGAGCAGAAATTAGGCTATTCTTCAATGAGAGCTGGTGAATGGGAAAGATTTGAGAAAGGGGGTGAGGCACTGAAAGTAGATTTTTGGGAATTAGTAAGGAAAAGAAATAAAGAAGCTCATGAACTGTAATCTCAGCAATGAACCTAGTGCTGTGTACTTGCAAGTAGAGGCATGATGTTTGATTGAACATGTGGCTGGAGAATTGGTGTAGCAGGGACAGCATCAGATTTCTAAGGCCTGGATCTCAAGATGGTATTTATTAATAAGGATGGGATTTGTCTGATCAGAAGAACTAAACGTGAAATCTGTTCAGAGCTCAGGAACAGCAACAAATAGTAAACATTGGGGGTTTTCGTTGTTGATAGGACACCAAATAGTAGTGGTAATTGAGTTGGAGACATTAATGGAACTAAAAATTGATAACTCCCTTGCATCTGATTCTGCATTCCAGGGTGTTGAAAGAAGTAGCTGTGAGAAGTTAGCAGATGCATTATTTTTCATCCTCCAAAATTGCTTAAATTCTAGAATAGTTTGTGCAGATTTGAAACTAACAAATATCACTCCATTATTTAAGAAGAGAATGAGAGAAAAAATGGGGAACTTGCACATTAGTTAACCTTGCATCAGTAGCTGGGAAAATGCTAAAATTTAAGAAGGATGTACGAAATGAATACTTGGATAATAGAGCACGGTCAGCATAGATTCACAAATCGTAAATGAACAATCCTGTTGGTGTTTTTTTTGAGGATGTTGCTAACAGAATTGAGTAGACAGGATACTTGGAGTATCAAGGACTTTTGAGAGGTTGGTCAGCAAAATTACATCACGTTGTCATGTAATAGCATGGATTAAAGATTGGTTATCAGGCAGAAAACAGTGTCAGAACAAAAGGGTCATGCTCACATTAGCAGGCTATCACTCGTGAGATGTTGAAGGGCCCCAGCTGTTCACAATAGGTAAGTTTGGGGATCAAATCTAATGTTCACAGGATTGCAGATGACACCAAGCTAGGTGAGAATGTGTGGTGTGAGGAACATGCAAAGGAGATTCCAGATGATTTGGACAGACTTGGTGATTGAACAAGATTATGATGGATGGAATACCATGTGGAAAAATGAGAGGTTATCCATTTGATAGGAAGAACAGATATGTAGAGTATTTCTTAAATGATAAGAGGTTAGAAAATGTAGGTTTACAATGGCAGCTGGGTGTCGTCATCAATAAGTCACATAAGGCTAACTTGCAGGTACAATAGGCAATTAATGATATAATTTGCCCTTGGTAAAAGAGGGTTTGAGTATAGAAGTAGTGAAGTCTTGCTTTAATTTCATGGAACCTTGGTCAAAATTCAACTGGAGTACTGTCTAGAGTTTTGGTCCCCTTACCTTAGGAAGGATGTTATTGCTATTGAGGCAACGCTACAGAAGGTCAACAGTTCCTGAGATGATGGGACTGTCCTCTAAAGAGTGATTAGGAAAATTGGGCCTGTGATAACTGGGCCTAGTTGACACAAGGAAGGTACAAACAAGATGTTTTTCCTAGTTTGGGAGTCTTGAACATGGATTTGTTTTCAGAATGAAAGGAAGGGCCACTCAAGGACTGAGATGAGAAATCTTTTTGCTCAGGGTTGCGAACCTTTGGAATTCTCTACACCAGAAGGTTGTGGAAGCTCAGTCATTGATTATGTTTAAAGTAAAGGTTGACCGCTTTCTAAAGGTGTAAAGGGAAATGGGTTAGTGGGGTGAATGGCTATGATTGCCACAATTCTCCTGAATAACAATAGGTTCATTGGCCGAAATGGCCTAATACTGCTCCTGTGTTTATTTTGCTATTGACTGGGCTATATTAGGAGTGCTTTATGTCACTGAAATGGATAACTAGTGGATGCCAACATACAATGGAAAGGTTTATTCTGAGTAACAGGGCAGAAGAGAGCAAAATTACATGAGAACAACTGGCATTAAAAAGAGTAGAAAAAGCTTTCGAAATGGCTTATTTATTCCTATTTTGTTTCCTGTCTCGAGAGTGTGGTGCTGGAAAAGCACAGCAGGTCAGGCAGCATTTGAGGAGCTGGAGAATCAACGTTTTGGGCATAAGCCCTTCGTCAGGTTCCTCAACTCTGATCCCCAGTGTCTGCAGTCTTCACTTTCTGCTAGTTTGTTTCCTGTCTGCCAGCCAGTTCTTTTTCTATGTCGATATACTACCTCCAATCTCGTGCCTTAATTTTGCCTGCTGGTCTTTTATCTGTGACCTTTATGGAAAACCTCCTGAAAGTCCAAGTAAATCATATCGACTGGCTCCCTTTATCAGCTCTACTAGTTGCACCTTCAAAGAAAATTCCAGTGGATTTGTACAACAGGAGTTCCCTTTTGTAAATCTGTTCAAATCTGTCCAACCCTATCACTGTTTTCCAAATGCGCTGTTGTTAATTTTTTTTTAAATGGACTCCAGCATTATAAGCTCACTTGTGTACAATTCCCTGTTTTCTTGATTATTGGGTCCTCAGGATTTATCAGCCTTTAATCCTGTCAGTTTTCCAAATACCATTTCCCTGTTAATATTAATTGCCTTCAGTTCCTTCCTGTCACTCGACCCTTTGTTTTCCCCAACATTTTTGGGGTATTATTTGTGTTGTCCTTTGTGAAGACAAACCAAAGTATATATATAATTGATCTGCCATCTCTTTATTCTCCATTATAACTGCTCCTGTTTCTGATTGTAAGGGACTGACACTTATTTTCTTTAATTTTTTTCCCTTCAAATACTTACGATAGCTTTTCCCATCAGCTTGTATATTCCCTCCAAGGTTATTCTCGAATTTTATCTTGCCACTCTCCACCAATCCCTTTGTCTTCCTTTGCTGAAATCTATAATCATTACCAATCCTCTGACTTTTTTTGCCAATTTGTATGTTCTTTCCTTGGATCTAATACTATCCCTAATTTCCCTTGTTAGCCATGGTTGGGCCACTTGCCCATTTTGAGCCAGACTGGAATGGTTGTTGCAGTTCCTCTATGCACTATCTAAATGTTTGTCATTGCCTGTCCACCGTCATACTTTAAGTAACATTTCCTCCTACCATTGCAGTTTACATTATTTAAATTGAGGACCACAGTCTCAGAACTAACTGCGTCAGTCGCCATCTTGATGAAGTTGTGCCTCCCCCTTCAAACAAAAAGGGACCTTGCACAGCTCAATTTTTGCTAATTATTCCTTTCTGATTTGCAAAATACCCATCTATGATAGTGTGTTTGCTAGTTGGTTCCTCAACGTATTGATCTAGAAAGCCACACTTCAGGATTTCTTCCTCTGTCAATCTTATTGATTTGATTTGCCTATTTACAGATCAGTTGGTCCAAAATTACAGCTGTACCTTTTATTGCTTGCATGCTAAATATCTTTCCCAATGTTACCATTGTAGACATCAAACAGAACCTGTTTTTGCTGATCCAGGTAGAAATGTGACCGATCCATTAACAGGCGTGCTTACTTGTAGGTCTGTTTCTAAAAATTGATTCCAGCTGATGGTACTACTGGCCCCAGTATGAAACCTGCCTTGGAAGGCATTCTCATGTTGTGGCTGTACCAATGATCAACTCTCTTCAGGGATAGGACAGTCTGCATGAGCTAATCCTCTGTCAATTTCCATTTATTGTGTTATGACCTGTCTGCTACTACCTGCAGCAGTGGTCTGTTTGCATATGGTGGCTGAACATTCTACAAAGTTGAAGACCAGATCAGAATGGTAATTAATATTTCTAGCACACCAACTCCTAGTTTAAAGCACTAAATACATTTTAATATAGATTTTTATTAAATGCCATGAAATCTGTCGCTTTTATAATTTCATTGTGTACAAAGTATGCTGCCATACGTCAAAGATTTAACTCACTTGCATTTTTTTTAGGTAAAGCAGTTTCGTGTAGCAAGGAATGTCCAAAATTGGATTTGAAGACTCTGTGTGAAAGACTACGAGGAACAGATTGTTCAAGTAAAAGAAAACCAAACCAAAAAATTGAGCCAAAGGAGAGGTTACAAATTGCTGGCAATGTGCCAGCTCCAACTAGAAAGGATGATGAAAAGTCTGATTCCTTGATATACAAAGAAGAGTTTCACAGCCAACCAAGAAGAATCAAACAGGATATTCAAGGGGACTCTGGTTTCAAAAGCACAGCTAGATCATCAGATATAAAGGGCTGGACTAGAGTTCCAGACCTAGCATATGACCTCCTAGACAGGCTTTTAGATTTGAACCCAGCAACTAGGATAACAGCAGAACAGGCTTTGAAGCACCCATTCTTTGAAGACATATAAGTCATTGGAATATTAAATGATTTGTGTTGCATGTGTGGGATAAGCACAGAATTACATGATTTAGTACTAGCAGGTGCTTATTTAAAGCAGATTTTATTGACTTCAATTCTGAATTTTATACCAATTGAGTTAAATCAGCCAGCCTCCTCTTTCAATCCAGTCATGGAATTTATTTATTTCCTTCATATTCCTGACCACTGCCATTCCCTTGTCCCCTTTCTCCAATCCATTGCTCTCTTTTGAGAGTTTAAAAACAAAGCTGCCTTTTAAACAAACAAGTGCTTCTAATGATTTTAAAAATCATTTTATTTTCCTTCCTAACACTTCTATGGCATACAACAATCCACACAACATGTCGTAGGTCCACTCATTTCAGCCCATGTTCCTGAAGAGCCCACCACCTGGATTGACTGATTTACCGATTCGTGGAGCAGCTGTGGTTGAAACTAACATGAAAACCATATGAAATTCATCTCACCAATGACTTTAATGTGAATGTCAATGTGAATTCTTTTTTTGAAGAACAGCTGGAAGAATTGCACCTAATTGGAAGTTGCATTCTATCAATAATACTGCCCAGTGCTATTTGCATTATTTCACATTTTGTATGTTTTACTTTAAAGTTTTGCCCTTTCAAACTACTGTCTTCAAACAAAATGATGTGGCAGTCTTGCCTACGTCAATAACCATGATATTAAGCACATTCCTCGTCACATCAGTTATAGGTTGCAGTAGCATTTATTAACAGAGAGAGTTATTTGACAGCTTGTGCGAACAGAAGAGAACAAAATTAAAATAAATATTTGTTTATTTCTGAACTGTTGGCGCTCATCTTTATCACTGAATGTAGTGGCATCCTCAATGTTTGTGCAGTTAACTTGTACTTGTTTAGTTTTGTTTTTCCATTTTATAATTTTAAAATTTTGCTTTATAGTTTTGATTAAACCTAACTACCAAAACCGTTTTTATAATTTTGTTTTAGATACCTGGCAAAACATTAAAATGCTTCAAAATGTTTCTTGCTTTTAATTTTTTCATATCCTTTCAAAACATGCTGTATATGCCATTTCTGGCACAGTTTGATTATTCAGCTGTACATAAAAGTGAATCAGAAAAGTAATTCACTTTTGCCAACTACTGCTACTTTTTTTAATTATAAAAGAAGCAATTTCATAACTTTGGTGTACATTTCCCTTCACATTCAAGAACTCTTAAATTTGAGAGATGACATATAAAGTTATTTGTTGGCTAACGCTTGTTTTGGTGACTACAGGCAGTTCATGAATGGATCACATATGAACATGTACTTATGAACAAGATTCCATTTTAATTTTAATAATCCAATGTGACACTTTGCTCGTACTTATGAACAGCTATTTTATCTTGTATTATGTTCCAACTTGTATACAAATTGACCTGGATATTTGTAACCTGGAGACTTGCCTGTATTTTAAATATATTCCAGTCTTTGTTTTTATTTGTAATTTTTAGATGACCCACTGGCCAAGCTTTATTAAATCCTTCTCCCTCTATTCTACTATTTTTGAAAGTGCTTCTGTCCATTCTTCTGCTTCTTATTAAGTCACTTTTCCTAAGCCACTTGTTCTTTCCTCCCTTCCAAACTGCCTTAAGCTCCAAAGTTGTTTTCTGTCACCTTTCTACATTTTCCCATTAAAATCCACTTTCGTCTCCGTTTCCTGCTCAGTAAAGTACCTGCATTGTTTTGTCTGCTTTGGTGGATCTGTAGGGACACAAAAAGTGTTTAACACACACAGCAGTGAATGATGTGCACTACCAGCTGCATCAATCTCAGTACTTGTTAGTGTTTGAGCATAGTGTAGGAACCATGCTTGATGTCAATCACACTTGTCATTCGTTCTGGTTAAGAACTCAAACTAGTGTAGTTCCAGCATATTGAATCTATCAGAATCTATCACTTGATGAAACAAAGGAATCGGTTAAAGTGTGTCTGCTTTAACGCAAGGAGTGTCCGAAATAAGATTGATGAACTTAGAGCATGGATCAGTACTTGGGGCTACGATGTTGTGGCCATAACGGAGACGAGGGTTTCACAGGGGCAGGAATGGTTGCTTGATGTTCCAAGATTTAGGACGTTTAAAAAGAACAGGGAGGTTGGAAAAAGAGGAGGGGGTGTAGCATTGCTGATCAGAGAGTGCATCACAGCTAAGAAACAAAGGTTGTTGAGGAAGGTTTGTCTACTGAGTCTGTATGGGTGGAAGTTAGGAACAGCCACCGCAGTGGGTTTTCCTACAGACCACCCCTAATAGCAGGAGAGAGATTGAAGAACTCATAGGCGGACAGATTTTGGAAAAATGCAAAAGTAGCAGGGTTGTGCGTGTTTTCAACTTTTCAATATCAACTGGAACCTCCTCAGTGCAGATGGTTTGGATGGAACCGTTTTTGTCAGGTGTGTACAGGAGGGTTTCCTTACTCAGTATGTAATCTTTGAGGAGAAAGTGAGGTCTGCAGATGCTGGAGATCAGAGCTGAAAATGTGTTGCTGGAAAAGCGCAGCAGGTCAGGCAGCATCCAGGGAACAGGAGAATTGACGTTTCGGGCATAAGCCCTTCTTCAGGAAGCCCTCCTGAAGAAGGGCTTATGCCCGAAACGTCAATTCTCCTGTTCCCTGGATGCTGCCTGACCTGCTGCGCTTTTCCAGCAACACATTTTCAGCTCTTACTCAGTATGTAGACAGACCAGCGAGGGGAGAGGCCATTTTTTATTTGGTGCTCAGCAATGAGCCAGGACAGGTGTCAGATCTCGCAGTGGGAGAATACTTTGGGGACAGTGATCACAACTGCCTCAGATTTGCCATTGCTTTGGAGGGGGAAAGAAGCAGTTACCGAGGGAAGATATTTAATTGGGGAAAAGGAAATTATGACGCTATCAGACAGGAGTTGGGAAGTACAGACTGGGAGCAATTGTTCCACAGGGCACAGCAGACAGTATAGAGGGTGATTGCAGGCTGCAGCGTGACAGAGACAGGATGCAGAGCTGGGCTGAGACATGGTAGATGAAATTCAACCTGGATAAATGCGAAGTGATGCATTTTGGAAGGTCGAAAGCTAATGCTGAATATAGGATCAAAGACAGGATTCTTGGCAGTGTGGAGGAACAGAGGGATCTGGGTGTGCAAGTACATAGATCCCTCAAAGTTGCCACTCAAGTGGATAGGGTTGTTAACAAAGCATATGGTGTTTTGGCTCTCATTAACAGGGGATCTAGTTTAAGAGCTGCGAGGTTTTGCTGCAGCTCTACAAGTCCCTAGTGAGACTACACTTGGAATATTGTGTACAGTTCTGGTTGCCCTACTAGAGGAAAGATACAGAGGCTTTGGAGAGGGTCCAGCCAGGATGCTGGCTGGACTGGAGGGCTTGCCTTATGAAGAAAGGTTGAATAAGCTTGGACATTTCTCTCTGGAGAGAAGGAGGAAGAGAGGGGATCTGATTGAGGTGTTCAAAATAATGAGAGGAATAGAAAGAATAAATAGTCGGAGACTTTTCCTCAGAGCAGGATTGACTGGTACGAGGAGTCATAGATTGAAGCTATTAGGAGGAAGATATAAAGCAGACGTCAAAGGTTCTTCACGCAGAGAGCTGTGAATGCATGAAATGCGTTGCCAGCTGTGTGGTGGAAGCAGAGTCATTAGGGACATTTAAGCGACAGCTGGACATGCACATGGATAGCAGTGAGTTGAGGGATGCGTAGGTTAAGTTATTATATTTTACATTAGGGTTAAACCTCGGCACAACATCGTGGGCGAAAGGGCCTGTTTTGTGCTGTACTTTTCTATGTTCTACTATGGCTCAATTATGCATCTCAACACTTTTGGGATTGAGGTAATATAAGGCAAATTGAATAAAAATCTTGCATTTGTCAACATTAGATTATTGTGTTTTTATATTAGAAATTTGAATATCAAGGGATCAAAATTGAACACTTCAATAGGAAACCGATGTTAGGTTGTTGGGATTGTGTTAAAACAACAATTTTATCATAGCACTTTAAGCTTCTTGGGCTGGAACACATCTCCCACACACGCAGACGACAAGCAACATGAATTTGACTGGGACAACACTACCATTATAGGGCAAGCCAAACAAAGAACAGCCAGGGAATTCCTAGAAGCATGGCACTCATCCACAAACTCCATCAACAAACACATCGACCTGGTCCCAATATACCGGCCACTACAGCGGACAGCTGAAACTGACAACCGGAAGCGGCAGGGACAGGCCACTATAAATGTTGGAGGAAGCGCCACAGAAGCGCTTCACAGGGGGCTCCCAAGCACTGAGGATGTCACCTAGACAGGGGACAAAACGTTTGCAACAAAAACTTCCAGCTCGGCGAACAGAACCACAGCATCCTCTCACAAATCAGCAACTGGAATTTAAAATTGTCCTTTCAATCACATTTTCTGAAGTACTCTTCATTGTAGATTTAAAGTCCATAAGATATTTATCCACTTAACAACAGTGTAAAACTACACTCTGGAAAATATTGTAACCTAATTCATGGAATTGCATTTATTAAAACCATGTCATTAACATGTTGACCTTTTCAAGTTGGTCATTAGTCAGCATTTCATTGTGAATGTGTTTTAGTCTCAAATCAAGTTTTCATAAGCAACAGGTGCAGTCAGACTGCATCCATTAGTTTTGCTTCATAAATTTAGGCATAGCGGTGTTGACTTCTCATCCACCCAGAAATTTGCAAGAGAATTTGATTTCTGAGAAAATCAGTGTTATTTCTAGATTTAATCTCTTCCAACTCAGGTTTGGTACAGGAGCCTGTTTTGCTCCAAGATTTGTCATGAAAGTCAACTGGTCACTATTTTTGTGGTTATTTAGCAATGAAATAAAAGCCAAATTGAATCAGAAAATCAAGAGAAAACAGCAGTGGGAAACATATATTCCTAGTGATGATGCAGATTTGCTTTGTTATCCTACTTCCTGAACAATCAATGTTGCAAGAGAGTCTTATGAATTTCCTCCCACATTATTTTTTGGTGCAATGTGTCAGCCAGAAATAAATGCAAGTACCTCTGGTCCAGTGGATGTATCAGAATATACTATTGATGTGCAAAAAATCTTCAAAAGAATGTTATGTAAATAAATTTGAAATAAGTTCCAGGTATTTGGAGCATAATGGGATATTTATAGAAAAGATTTACTTCTGGTAGGAAACGGAAAGAAATGAAATATTGATGTTGGGGATAAGATATCTCCAAACAATACCTACTTGTTTTAAAGAGTTTCCTATTGCTCTGAAGAGGGGTCACTGGACCCAACATATTTACTCTGATTTCTGTTGACAGATGCTGCTAGACCTGCTAAGCTTCTGCAGCAATTTCTGTTTTTGTTTCCTATTGTCTTATGTTCTTCATATATGCTCCAGTATGCTTATTAGAGTTACTTTACATTGTGTATAAGCAGTTGCATGAAATTGGTGTTAAACAATTCCTTTATCCTTGATTGTTTCTATTTTTTTGCTGATTCTTGACTGGTAGTTTTCATAACTGCTCTAATTTTAACGACATGTTCTTCACTTGTGTAGTCAGACAATTTGAGTCATTCAGATACTCCTGATGCATACTTAAGTCTGACACGAAGCATGACAGATATATTTTAAGTGCAAGATGTTTTATCTATTAGCAAATATTTTATAACATCCCCACTCTCAATAGGTCTGAAGATATGTTATTTTACAATTATGGTATTAATATCAAATCCAATCTGACAGCTTATTTGTTAGAGTTTCAGGGGTTTAGTTTTGTCCATATCCCTCTTGAGTGAGTAGCATTGAGATTGCTGTCACCTCCAAAAATTTGTGCCCATCTTTGAATTTGAATCTGTCCATTCTTGCTCCTGTCACTATCAAAGTAGCTCTTACTGAAATTGCAGATTCTATCTTGTGATTTTGGGAGAAAGTAGATTAATCCTCCTCACCCATCTGACTGGAAAGATGATGCAAGAAGGAGGGCTTTAGATTCTTAGGACATTGAGATTGCTTCTGGAGAAGGCAACATTTGTACAAACTGGACAGGTTATACTTAAAGCTGGGACTGAAATCCTCTTGGGAAGTTTTGCCAGTGCTACTAAGAGGACTTTAATTTGGCACAAGTGTGGGAGCCAATAAAGAAATAGCACTAATATAGAGAGTAGAAAGTCAATAGGTGCAATCAGAGTAGAGGTGAAAGTAATGGAGCTTAAATCAGAGTTATTGTGTGTGTCTGTTAGTGTGTGCAGTATAATAAATAAGACTGGGGATTGTGATGTAAAAAAAATTTATGATGACAACAAGTGACCTAGGTCAAGGAAGAGCAGTTAAATATTCCTCAGTATAAAGTTTTCAGAAAAGATTGGGAAAAAGGAGAGGTGAAGTTATTCACTTAGGAGAGTGATGCAGTACTGGGGAAAAAAGAACTTTTAAGGATAGAATCAGTCTGGGTAAAACTAAGAACCAAAAAAAGGTACAATTACATTACTCAGTGTAGTCTATGGTGGGAAGGTAGTAAGGGAGCAAATCTGCAGGGAAATTGGAGATGCCAACATTCTAAAGTAGTTACAATGAGATACTTTTACCCAAATATTGATTTAAATTGTGATAGTCCAAGGAGCGGAGCAAATATCTGGCATTCTTAGATATTACTCAAGAAAGTTTCCAACATCACTATGAATCTAATCCGACAAGAAAAGATGCAATCTTGCACCTGGTTCTTAGAAACTAGATAAGCTAAGTAAATTAAGTATCTGCACTGTGAAGTTTAGGAGATATTGACCATTGTACCATAAGATTTAGGATAATGATGCAAAGGACAATAGGCAATCCAGTGTAAGAATAATTTACTGAGGGAGAGTGCCTTCACTGGGGCAAGAATGGAGCTGGGGCAGATAGACTGGACTAAAGGTTGGTGGGAAAAACCAGCTGAACCTTCAAAAGAAGATGGTTTGTGTACAAATTATATTCCCTCAAAAGAGGAAATGAGTGCAATCAAATCCAGAGTTCCATGTGAACAGGAACAAAATAAAGAAAATGACCCCTAAAAGTAATGGTCATACTTTAAAAATAAGGGGTCACCTGTTCAGAGTAAGAGAAAAAGAAATTCTGAGAGATGAGAATCTTGGAAATTCTCTCCCTCAAAAGTGGATGTAGATACTTTAAATATTTTTAAGGCCAAGCAGATAGATTTTTGAGGACAAAAGATTATTAGGGATTTGCAGGATTATAGAGTTGAGGATAAAACCAGATTAGCTGTGATCTTGTTGAATGGTAGAGCCGGTTTGAAGGATCAAGTAGCCTACCCTTGTTCCTTTATCATGTGTGTGCTTATGACTGGTATCAGGTTGAAAATATAGAGGGCACAGATTTAATTATTTGCAAATGTGACGTGAGAAAGAACTTTTCCACACATATCATAATACACTGCTTGGAAGGATGGTGGAGGTAGGTTCAATTCAAACATTCAAGGGCAATAGAACATTATTTGAATAGAAATAAAGTACTAGGGTTTTGGGAAAGGCAGGAGGTTGGCACTATCATAGTGCTCGTTGGGAGAACCAGTGCAGACGCAACAGACTGAATTGTATCTTCCTGTGCTATAACACTTCTGTGATTCTCAACCCAGTTCTTCCTTGATATGGTTGGCTACACACTGTTGCCAAGTTGGCTAGAACTACATTACAATCGGCTAAACATAACAAAGATGAGTGAGCATTTCAACTGAAGCAAGAAAAAAGACATGGAGCTGGGCAAAGGCAGGTAGGTTTTTTTTTATTGTTATCTCTCTCCATGATGTGGTGTCAAGTCTAACTTTAAAGCTATTTTGGCCTTCGGACATTTTATGATAAAAGCATTGCATTAATGCAACACAGTGTTTCTCTGCATTTAATGGTTTGTTCAGTTGAAATGTCCGAAATGGACATTGGGTTCGCTGGTGAATGGTATTCAGCAGCAGTGATGGAACAATTGCAGGGGTTGTTAGCATGTTCTGAGAGCACATTCGAATCTTTGGTGATGTCCAGAGCTGGGAGAAGAACTAGAAACCTGATTTCCAAATGGTCAGAAAAGTGGCAGTCTTGGAATTTGCTGAAATTAATTGTCGAACTCTGGATTGAGAGGGTGTATGCATTCAGGAGGGAAAAGTTAATACTGAAAGGGATGTGTTGGGTGTTTGAAAAAACTGAAGGCTGGCATAGTATTCTTGGACTCTGAGACAAGGGTGCAGTAGCAATCAGGGACAGCGCAGGGAAAATACTAGGGGCAATGGCAATAGAGTCTCCTGCTCACAAGCACTGGAAACTAGGCTTTGTAAATGTACTCAATTGTATAGAATGAGCCACAACAGCAGCAAACTGTCAGGAAAGCATCATATCACATGAAGCAGGGGCTGAGGACTAGGGATTTGAAGGAAGGAAATTAAGAACCATGGGAAAGTGAGAAGATTTCCCTCCCACTGATTCCAAAGCACAGAGGAAAGAAACTAGTAGCGAAGTAACAAGGTGCAGCACGAATATCTTCTGCCAGCAACAAGGTGACAAATTTCATAACCCTAATATGAATACTTACGGATTTACCATTCCATCCAATGCTCCATCATTCTCAATGAACTCGATGGCAACTGTCTCTCCTCAGTGCGGACTCACTCTATAGATTCACGTTAGACCTCAGAACAGTGGTGTACAGCTACTCATCAAATGCCATTGATCGTGATTTTGAAATCCTAACTTGTCATGCTGTCCTGGGAGAAGGCTAGAAATGCATGCTAAGATTGGCCGCTTGTCCCTTCCAGTTTTATAGAGTGAGGAAGGTGGGTTATAAATCCTCAACTGCAGGCACCAGTTCCTGTAAAAACTGAAGACTGTTCTGTGCTTATAGGTTTTGACAACACCTTTGCACATATTCTCGCATTCTACATTAGAGATCACTAAATTAACCATCCTTGGATAAATGAATACTTGACCTACTGTTTATAACAATCACTAATACAAATGGATGATGCATATCTCCACACCATGCCAACCTCTAGCAATACAGTCCAATGCTACATACAAAAAGCAAATGATCTCAATGAATGTGGGACAGCTAACTGTCAAGGCAAATAATGTATAGTTAAAGAAACATCAGGAGACATGAAGCCCCTTGTGATAGGACAGTCTCCAACTTATCCTAACCTCTCAAAACCAGACTAGCTTCGGGGACACCTGTCAGGAAACAGCCACGCTGTATGTCAATGGACTTTCTACAGCTGTGAACTGTTTTAGTAGTTCATCCCTCTCTTGTAACATCCCAGTTTCCCTGGGTAAAGATAGTCCTCTCCCTTGATATTTACAATTGTATTTCTATGTATGAACCTTACTCAATGTATTATGAAATGTATTCTTATTTTTTTTAAAAAAGGCATGGAAGGCAGCAAGCATCTCGAAATAATACTGTAATTTTTCACTTGTGTATATTTAGAGTGTGAGCAGAGGGAATGACATCGCATTAGAAAGAAAAGCTTGTAATACATATATAATACATTTTCCAATGAACAGTGCTTTATAGGCAATGAAATACTTTTGTAATATAGGAAATTAAGTATTAGATAAAGTTTTTGAATACATATGTTTCACTATGCAGCAAAGCAACTTGCAGTGGGTTCCAGAAAGCTGCTTTATGGCAATGTACCAAGCTTCCACATGTGATGGATAAAAAAGAACAACTTATGACAGGCATTGGCTTCCATGGGATTAACTTTCGCCCTGAGTCACAGATGTATCCTCCATGATGGCTGCATACAGCTGATGTGCAAGGAATGTAATCACGTATACTGTGAAGCAAAAAGTCACAAACTGCCAAAGGATATATATTCATTCATACATACACAACCCATGTTGGAGAATCTCTTGACTATCACCTTAACTCCTAATGGCAGTCCATTTGTACCACAGTAACTGGCTGCCATTCATTGCAGGTGAGCTAAAAACCAAAATGACTCCCTTCCAAAAGCAGAGTGAATTTAAAAGTGTTCTGTTTCCAAGCACAGATACCACATTTTGGATACTTTGGAATTTAGCAAGGTCTCAGGAATAGAGTAGCTGGGTCACAAAATGAATCAGCCTTCACTAGATTTTTAGTCAAAAGCTAAATTTATTACAAGAATTCAAAGAACATTGCTCCTGCGTAAAAGAAGATGATGGGTTTTGGCAGCTATCAAACTTCAAGGATCTGGTGCTTGAAATCTAGGTCTGTATGTCCTTCCAAACAGATCATCATCAAGCTACTGCCTGAATTCTTTCTTTTAAATGTGCTGCATTTTGTTTTATAAACAGTACGTTCTGTGCTGACCCGAGATATTATGGCAAGTCGTTTTGAAGTAATAGAATATCTAACAGGAAAGCAGATGGGTGAAGGCAATCACATACTCCAAACATCACTTGACTATGCTCATGAGAATTGATGATTTTAATAACTTTGGTTCTAACTTGTGTAGAAATGATTGTGCTTATATTATATTATATCGTGACTGAAGTAACATTGACAATAGTTTTCTTTGGTAACTTATAATATATTTTAAAACTTGTTACTTTATTAAGATATGTCATATTTTACCTAGCATCAAACTAATTGAAACAAAAACAAATTGTGAGTGAAACTCTGGTAGCATCTGTGGGAGAGAAAACCAAGTTAACATTTCAGGTCAACTGACTCTTCTTCAGACCCTTGCATTTTGAAACATTAACTGCTCTCTCACCACAAATGCTGCCAGACTTGCTGAGTTTCTCCAACAATTTCTGCTTGTGTTTCATATTTCCAACATCCACAGTTCTTTGTTTCACCAAATTAATTGAATTGGTTGCAGGAAATAATTTAAAGTTGGGGCACCTGCTCTTCGACTGCACTTTATAGAAGTCAATTAAGTATTACATGAGGCTATTTAAAAAGGTGATCTCACGGTGCTGACACTTTTAAGTATTTTTTTCAGGTGCATTGCTCAAATGTTCTAGGAAGACTGACTGGTTGCATTGTATGCAGTGGTGGGTCTATAGAGGTTGCGATTTTGACCACAGATCAGAGGACAGGCTCCTTAATGACTTTGTAATATTGGGTGTTGGAGGTCATGCAATGAAATCCCCAGGGATATATATATTGTCAGTACAGGGGTTTGAGGAGGGGGGATTGGATTGAGGTGTTCATATGTTAAAAGCACTTAATAAGCTAGATACTGAGAAACTATTTCCTCTTTGTGAATTGTGTACGGTAATGGATTGTTTTTATAAAAAAATGAACTTCTGAGTAAAATCATGGCATAGTTTTCACACAGACTGAATTCTTTTCTCTCTCTTTCCCCCTTTGCCCCTCCATCCCTCCAAAATAGGGCTATGGAGTCAGTTGTAGCTTTTGAGGTTGAGACCAAATGTTGATGTTGAGAGATGCAGAGCAATTATGGGAGAATTAAGTTGTACTGAAGGTCAGTCAAGATCTCAATGAATGACAAAGGAGATCTGAGGGGCTGAATGGCCTATAAATGTTCCTATTCTTAAGCTATCTCATTGAATTAATGAATGAACAATACATACACAAAAGATATATTTTATAAATGGTGTATTTCCTGAAATGTTGGAAAGTAATAAATTACAGTTTACTTGTCTGAAATAATAAACTGAAATTTTCCATTGTTTTTAACAGATCATGAATTTCTAGTAAAAAGACTGGAACTCCAAGAAAGAAACCTTTTCATTTGCTGTACTGTTCTCCTTGTACCTTAGTGTGAGTTAGGCTTGGAGCTAAGGATTGTTGGCACTTTTAATTGGATGAACTACATTTACAAATGTGAAACAATGGGCTAGCCATCTCTAAGTTTTAAAGCTGATATAGCCATTTTTACAAGAATTAATTGATGCCAGCGTTTTGCTTTGGGGTTAGAACTCTTATACTCAACTAAATTAAGTTTCTAGCATCTGGCAGTTTTGTACCTTATCCAATAACACTGAGGGGGTTACCGTTTGACATTCTTTCTCCTGTAGAATTGTTCTTCGTGTTTAGTACTCTGTTCCAGTTCTGTGCTCTGCACTGTTGTTTTTAATTACTTACAAATGTTACATTGGCCATACTTTTGTTAACCAAGCCAATTTGGATTGCTGTCATTTTGAATTTGTACCTTTTTTCCTTGAGTCTGGTTATCAGAATATTCAATTTTAATAAATTGCACGTTTCAGTTTTCACTTGTTATGTTGGTTTAACATGTTATTATGGTTTTAAACACATTTATGTGATCTAGTTATATTCTAGATCCAATGACATCTAAATCTATATTCAAAATCTATGAATTCTTTTGGACTTGTCAATTCTCTGTAAATTCAAGAATTATATGATGTTATGTTGAAGGAAGTGCTGTCTATATGCACACTGTAATTGCTTGTAAATCTGTTATAACTTGAGTTTGCCAAGTACTGTAACTGTTGACTGGTATTTATGTGCTGCTGTAAGCAACTCCAGCCTGATTTCTGATTATCAGCAAGTGATTTAATCACATTGTACTAAATTCCAAAGAAACTGGGAAAATGATAATTAGACATCTTGGGACTTGTAATTGTTTATGTGGATTGCAATTAATACATTGTTATAGGAGTGAAAAACTTAAACGCCCACTGTTCTTTGTAATTGTACACCCCCAACATTAATTAATTCAGCTGAGTATGTTGTACCCCTTAGGGTTTCGGATGAAGAAGGTTGCAAGTTTAAATTCTAATCTTCATTGAGTTACCTTTCCCAGCTGAGACAATAATAATGTCTGCAAACACACATGAAGGAATGGAAAAGTTTTCCATTCACTTCCAATGGATTCTGATAAGCTGCAGTGCAAAGCTGTGCAAACAAGGGAAGGCTACTTTCAAGTAAATATATTTGCCACTGATGAGTTGATTCACTTTGGAAGCAAAACATGTTTGTATCTTCTGAAAATGCTGGCAACACTAAGCAAGTCAGGCAGCTTCTGTGGCAAAACCATGTTACCGTTTCAGGTCATTTGGCCTTTTGTCAGAACTGGAAAATATTAGATGTTTTAAGTAAATACAGAGGAGAGTGGGAGAAGATTGATGCGGCAGAAAAGAACTCCTTTAACATACTGTTGTTCATTTAATCTCTCCCACGTTGCATCCAAACACAGACCTTCCCTTATGTCATTTCACGACTGACCCTCTCCCCTTTATTTTATTTGTTCATAGGATATGGGTGTCACTGGCTGGACCAGGATTTATTGCCCATCCCTAGCTGCCCTTGAGAAGGTGTTGGTGAGCTGCCTTCCTGAACCACTGCAGTCTATGCACTGTAGGTAGAACCACAATGGGAGGGAGTTCCAGGATTTTGACCCAGCGACAGTGAAGAAATGGAGATACATTTCCAAATCAGAATGGTGAGTGGCTTGGAGGGGAACATTCAGGTGATGGTATCCATGCAACTGCTGGCCTTGTTCTTTTGGGTAATTGTAGTCATGGGTTTAGAAGGTGCTGTTTAAGGAGTCTTCATAAATTTCTGCAGTGGTTCACGTGGATGGGGCACAATGCTGCTACTTGTTTGATCTGATGAAAAATTGTCAACCTGAAATGTTAACTGTATTTATCTTCTCACAAATGTTGTGGAGTATTTGGAGCACTTTGTGTTTAATGATCTGATTTGTAACATTTTCCATTTCATGTAATGTCACCCATGAAATCCTGAAACTGTGCCTTTGATTTCCCTCCTTGTCCTTCCTGACCTGTTTGCAAACCCTGGCATGGTCAATATATATCCTCTTGCACCACTTCTCCATTGTTGTCTAGTTGGCTGGGACTGCTCTCATTAATTCCATTCCTATCGCTTGCAGGTCACCATGAAATCATATACAATGGCTTTCCTTCCTCCTTCACAGCATTATCTCTGCCCTCCCTGGTCATCTTTCTTTTTCTCTCTTCCTCCCCCACTCACCCCAGCTATTTCTCACCTACAAGCTGCCCCTGGCATTATCATCCAGTTTTTATTGTATGCTGACAACACCCAGCTTTACTTCACCACCATCTCATCACTGTTGCCAAATTATCAGACAGCTTATCTGACATTTGCAGATATTTGTTCCAACTAAATTTGGGAAGACTGAAGCCATTGTTTTTGGTCCTTATTCTGAGCTCTCTATCCAGTCAGCAAACTCCATGACAGATTTATTCCACTCTGACTATGCCACACAATGGCACTCCATATCAAAAAATGTCTTCAGCAGCCAATTGACAAATTGTGTCACACCTGTAAAGAGTTGGGTGTGACTGTCAGCATCAAAAGTCTTGTTCCAGGATGTTGCCATCTATTAGCATTAACAATATGATGCTGGATGTTGATGTCTTCACATTTCTAGGCCCCACAATCACCAGCAATCTGCCCCTTGATACTGAAATTAACACATACATCACAAACGCTGTAGCTGTTATGTCCAACCTGAGTAAGAGTATGGAACAACAGAGAACACCAAACTGAGAGTCTTGTGTTTTTAGTAAACTCCTCACCAGTGGTGAGACCTGGAGAACATATCTTCAGCATCGCTTGGCAGTATAAGGTCACAAACTCAGAGACCCAGAGTTTACTAATTGCAGGTTTAGCGATGTCTACACTGGCTTGACCAATTTAAGCTGACGCACCTCTTAAAACTTCTTTCAAGGAACTTGGGAGTTGCTACCCTGACTGGGCAAAGGAGTGACAGATCGGGTTTAATTTAGATAAATTTGAAGTATTGCATTTTGATAAGGCAAACCAGGGCAGGATTATGCAATTAATGGTAGACCCCTGGGGAGTGTTGCTGAAGAAAGAGTCTGAGATATGCAGGTGCATAGCTTCTTAAAAGCGAATTTGCAGGTAGACAGGTTGGTGATTAAGGCATTTGGCTCACTTGACTTGATTGGTCAGAACATTGAGTATAGGAGTTGGGATGTCTTGTTGCAGTTGTACAGGACATTGGTTAGGCCACCTTTGGAATACTGCATACAGTTCCGGTGGCCCTTCTATAAGAAAGATGTTCTTAAGAGAGTGCAGAAAAGACTTACAAAGATATTGCTGGGACTAGAGGGTTTAAGCTATAAGGAGGGGCTACATAGGCTGGGACTTTTTTTCCCTGGTATGCGGAGGCTAAGGGAAAATCAGATGGAGATTAATGAAATCATGAGGGGCATGAATGGGGTGAATAAGCAGGGTGTTTTTCTCACGTGAGGGAATCCAAAACTAGAGGGCATAGTTTTAAGGTGGGAGGGGTAAGATTTAAAAAGGACCCGAGGGGTAACTTTTCCATGCAGAGGGTGCTATGTGTGCAACGAGCTGCCAGAGGAAGTGGTGGAGACAGGTACAATTGCAGCATTTAAAAGACATCTCGATGGGTACATGAATAGAAAGGTTTAGAGGGGTATGGGCCAGATTGGGATGTCTGGTAGGTGCAGATGAGTTGGACTGTAAGGTATGTTTCCATGCTATATGACTCTATTACTCTATACCTAAAGATCTTCTGCAGCTGAACAGGTCACTGGGTCACAGCATCCTTGAATGCTATTCCTCTGCTATGAAAACAACTGTGTGCAAGATAGGAGAGGAGAAAGATGTTGGCTCTGACCACTGTGAGGTAGTCACTAATGGCTGTAACCTCTGATGGCTCACTATTTGGAAGGGCACTTGGAAAGGGCAGGCAGAAATGACCTGCTCACTGACTGAGAAGAGGGTCCAGAGAAAACAGAGCAGCAAATTGTGCCATTTCAAATTTGATGTGCCACACAATACGCAGAATTGACTGATTCCGCATAAATCATTGATGCGGAAGGCTGTCACTTATATCTCTATCCCTTACCCTGGCAACAGTCTGAGATTAAGCCAGGCCATCCACTTGATTTGAAGATTAACTTGTGACATATTTTGTTCTAATAACAAGTCTCCTTATTTCAATCTCTGTAACATTGCCTGACTCCTTCACTCCTGTCTCAGTTTATCTGCTGCTGAAAGCCTTCGATTTACTTCCAGCCTTGACAATTACGCACACACTTGGCTACTTTCCCACATGGTACTCTTGCAGCCCTTAGCTGGAGAGTTTGCAACTCTGAGAAAGGGTCTTCAAATAAAAGAATCTTCCATTCAGGACTGAGATAAGGAGAGATTTCTTCACTCAGAGGGTTGTGAGTCTTTGGAATTTGGAGATTGTTGGTGTGTAGCTGATGAGTATAGTCAAGGCTGAGATTGATAGCTTTCAGTATCCAAGAGAATTGAGGGCTATGCAGGTGGGCAGTAAAGTGGGTTTGTGTTGGAAAATCAGTCATGATTATTTGGGAAAATTGGAGCTGGCTTGAGGGATTAAATGACCTACTCCTACTCCCATTTCTTCTTTCTAATAATCCTCTGTGAGAAGATGTTCCTCCTTCCTTGATTCTTTCAGTGAGAATTCTTGGTTTCCGACCACTTTGCAATGTTTGTAAGTTGCAAGTGGTAAAGCATTGGTAAAAGGATAATTATGCATATGTCTGTAACTCATGACTGAATTGACCTATTTTGACATTAAAGTTACTCTTTTGTTTGAGCTGCATTGAAATTATGTAAACACTTGGTCAAGGAAATGCAGCATTAACTAAGTTGACACTGAAATATTTAACTTACAGGCTTCAAGGGTGAGTGAGTTATTTAGTTTGGCATTTTAAGTGGATAGCTTTGCGTAATCACTGTTTCAAATTTATTTACTATACTTCTACTGCTTTTGTGATGTGGAGAGAAAGTTTTTTTTTACTTAAATAATCATATCTACATGATAATGAAGAGAAAAATCATGTTTCATTTGTAACTTTTATCTTCTGGGAAATAAGAGATGAGATCTTGCAATGTGCCTTTGAAATTTACATTAATGTAACGACATTAATATCACATATTAACTCCATTCCTGTCTCCATAGAAGTTCTCAATTCTGCTGAACATTTTCTGTTTTTAATTGCAATTTGGCAGAGTCCAGAAAAGATTTCAACTGAAATATTTAGAAGAACATTTGAAAACTAGACATATTTTCTCCTTCCATTTTTCTACATCATTGCACCGAGTCGACACGTTGGCCATTCACACTTTCCCACCATTGATAACATTCTAACCAAGGAGGTAAAAACAATGACTGCAGATGCTGGAAACCAGATTCTGGATTAGTGGTGCTGGAAGAGCACAGCAGTTCAGGCAGCATCCAAGGAGCAGCAAAATCTACGTTTCAGGCAAAAGCCGTTCATCAGGAATAAAGGCAGTGAGCCTGAAGCATGGAGAGATAAGCGAGAGGAGGGTGGGGGTGGGGAGAAAGTAGCA
>NC_057720.1:17023848-17078599 GCF_004010195.1 Chiloscyllium plagiosum
AATCACCTTCATCCCCTCCCCCACTCACCCATTGTACTCTATTCTACTTTCTCCCCACCCCCACTCTCCTCTCGCTTATCTCTCCATGCTTCAGGCTCACTGCCTTTATTCCTGATGAAGGGCTTTTGCCCGAAAGGTCGATTTCGCTGTTCCTTGGATGCTGCCTGAACTGCTGTGCTCTTCCAGCACCACTAATCCAACACTCTAACCACGTCTGAAGAGATGCTGGACATTGCTCCTGTATTGCTGCAATCATAATACAGGAAGGCTGAGGTTAATTCAGTGCTTACCATCCCTCTGACTGAGATGACTTGATGCCCTTGAGAAGGTGGTGGTGAGCTGTCGTCTTGAATAACTGCAGTTCACTTTCTGTGGTAGATCCACAAAGTTGCTTGTAACTCCCTCCCTCAGGGCATTGTGGGTCTACCTACAGTATATGGACTGCAGCAGTTCACTACCACCTTCTCGAGGACATTTAAGAATTGGCAACAAACATTGGCCCAGCCAGCAACACCCACATTCTACAGATGAAAAATAATTGTTAAAGTGATCTCAGTCAGAGGGCTGATAGAGATTAACTTCAGCACTGCTGGGTAGTTGAAGGTTAGTAAAGCAGGACTGTGGTTCCTGAGCAGTAGGCAGTAGATCCTATTGGAACATCTCTTCTGTGAATGGCAGATAAAGAAAGGATTGTGTTTGACTGTGACTCCTTGCACTGTTCAATAGCCTGATAATACTAAATCACAGGCCACAAACAAATAGTGGATTCTTGGGTCTTTTAGAGGAAGAACTAAATTACGAATCAATTGACATTAAAATTATGCGAAATGGAGAAAACATAGTTGAGTGTTAAGGAAAGGTTAAATGGGAGACAGAGAGAATTTAAAATGTGTTGCGCCCATATGTGTTAGTGATTTTTGAGAAGATTTGTAACTCAGAATTTAAAATTTAAACTGTGAAATTTACTCTGCAAATAAAAGTAAAAGAAAATAATTAAATATGAGGTATTCTAAGAGAGGAAACTGTCGTGTTTACAAAAGAATTACTGCTGAAAAGGAAACCCCAAATGAAAGAGTTCATAAAAGGTATAATGGGATCTGAGTTCTGAGAGAAATGGGATGTGGTGGATGCCTACAAATTGTTTCTGCAAACTATAGAGAATGGATACGTACCAAAGGACTGAGATAGTAATGTGATACCCTCTTTCAAATATGGGAGATAGATTTAAATTGAATAATTCCAGGCAGTTTATTTTAACAGTCACTGCAACAAACAGCTTGGGGATATTTAATGAAAGAAGAAACCATTAAACAACTAAATGAAGACAAAATATTTATAAGCAGCTAACACAGATTTCGGAAAGTAAGTTCTGAAGAAGCCATATTGAACTTGAAACTGTTTCTCTCTATATATACAGATGCTCCCAGACTTGCTGAGTTTCTCCAGAACTTTCTGTTTTGATTTCAGATGGCAGATACCATGGGGTGAGAGAGGTAGAGGATGATGCCCATGGGCTTTCAGAATATCTTTGACACAACAGACTATTAAAGAAGATTAAGATAATGAAGTTGGCAGGTGTAATTTGAAAGAATAATGCTGTAGGACAGTGTGGATACAAACAGGCAACCTCCAGTTATTGAGGGATTCAGAAAAAGGGGAAGTGGATAAAAGGAAAACCAGAAGAGATTTACAATGGAGAGCACAAGGAATTATTCTCATAGAGAGTGACATGACTCTGGAGTTCACGACCAGAGTTAGTGATAGAAGCTGAAACTATTGTCGGCATTTACGACTAGAACAGGCAGAATTGAAGGACAGAAACATTTAAGAAAAATGGGATCCAAAGGGCTGCCAACTGGGGAACTGGACTGTATGGGCTTAATGACTGATTTGTCTGTTGTGATTTTTGGTTGAATAGATTTGAGTACATCCTCCGTCGTGTCACTGTGCTGAAGTGCTGAGTGAGCTCCAGACCAGTGTGAGGTGCCACAATGCGTTTAACCTAATGGAGACACAGCAGCTGCAGTATATGTCACACGAATAGCTGAGTAGGGAACGTCCAGATGTGAGATGTCAATCTTTAGAATGATTAAAAATAACTATAACAGATGTATGTTAAGTACAATTCTTTTTGGAAAGATTTGTATAACAAGTATTCCTCCCACCAGACTTCACTCCCTCTTTAAATAATTAAGCTTCATTAATATCAATTGTTAGACATTACCCATCTGCTCAATCATATACACTGTTAATGTGACACTAAAAGATAAGCTTAAGAATATGTTGGGCATTGATGTATAATCCTACAGGATTTGTTTCTAATGTAACGTATTTGAAAGGTCAGATCTTAATCATGGTAAAATTATTATTTTTTTTAAACATTAACCTTCACTCTTGCTGATTTTTCTCTCTTTGTCAATTAATTACAACTGCCTCATGCCAGGAAACTGAAGTAATCTGTGCTGAATTCTGTGTAATTTGTCTATTGCCTGGGCCTGATTCCCAATAAAACCTTTCAGTATTTGTTCCCCTTAATACGCAGGTCCTCTTTGCGAGTGATAAGAGCTTAGTTTTGGAGATTTCTTTCTTTTGAAGTTGCCTCTCTTACTGCCCTACTACAAATTATCAAATTTAATATTGAATTAATTTTTATGTAAGGCATCAGTTTTTAGAAATGAGACGCATTTCATTTCAGGTACTCTGTATAAGCAATGCAGAGTCCCAGTTCAGGCCTGAAAACAAACTCAACCTGGGTTAATGATTCACCATAAGCCCCCAGGCTCCCCACTTCAACATTCCTATCTTGTGGCCTCTCAAGTCTCCCTTTAAGATCCAATTCCCTCAGTCCCACGACAGCAGGGCTGAATCTGTTGAACCTGCTTTTGGAGATGGGGTGGGGGGAGAGAGAGAGGCGTGCTAACATTGTTACCACGCTTGAAAGTCATAGCACTTAACTGCTTGAGCAGACCACTTCAAACAAATTGGTCAGTGCACTGATAACCTTAGTTGATTAATTGCACAATAACACGCAGACTGCCAGAAACATGAAAGAACAAAACAAGAGATTTTGGTGATACACATATTTACATGTGAAAGTTTTCAATCTGTATTAAAAGTCCACTGAAGATTTATGCTGAGACATAATTTGACCTTTTTTTGGGGTCGATCTGGGGCGGGGAAGCAGTTTGGGGCTCAATCTGCTTGCTTTTTGTTCCTGCCCCTTGTTGGGTTAATTGATTCAGCTCAAGGAGGGAGTAGGCATTTCCTCTGCATGCCCTTCAATGTGACGGCATCATGGCAGGACTAGTGCCAAGCTCACCGCTCCACCCCCTTCCCCCGCAGCCTCCTCAGAAATCCGGTCTATTTTTCTCGGTAGCTGCCGACAAGCGCACTCTCTTCCATGAAAAATGAATAGTGACAGGAACGACAAGGACCTCCTCTCTTCCTGTGAAGCAACGCATTTAAAGAGCCAGTAGATCTGAGGGAGATATCGGAAAATGTGCTCTGCTGTCCCCCTGACATATTGTTATTAGTACAGATGTGAAGCTACTCTTATTATTAAAAAGACACTGCCCCTCCCACATGGGATAGGATGGAAGTGAAAACCAAAGTCCTTACCCTATTGTGGCTGACAGAATGTTGGACTTCCAAAACCATTAAGTCCTCATTGTTAAGAACTAAGCAGAATGCATTTTTCTCACAGTTATTATCAAATTAGGAATGCAATTTCCTATGATGAAAATAAAATAGATATTTTGTTGACTATGTAAATTAAATAGAGTAGGCTGGAGATATGAACTTAAAGTTCCTGTGTGTAAGTTCAGGAACTGATGATTGTTACATGTGGATTCTCTGCTGAGCCGCCAATCATCTTTTGGCCATCAAGTTTGGTTGATAAATGATTCTGGTTTACATCTCGGCATGCAATCTTTCTTCATTACTAAACAGATGTGCAGGTAATTGAACTCTCATTAGTCCTCCCAGTTATCTTGTACTTCAGCCAACATTTGTCCTTTCACACACCTTGAAATGTATCCAATATATATCAGTTTCAAGTACAATACAGCACCTTTCACATTATCTCCTGCCCTTGGCTGTTGATACAGGCTCAAACCGCATGGGTGGCGAGTTGGGCCAAATATTTTCTTGGAAGAAAAAGGGTTATCTAATCTCAAGGGAAAATTATTCAGCGATAACTGCTCCTTCTAATATCTTAGTAACAGTGTAGAAATATTGAAGCAGAGCAATGCTCTTCAAGCTAAAGAAGTTTGGCTAATAGGAGTCAATGTTGGAATTAATGGAGTGGCAGGGAGAACCACATCTTAGAATTAACCAAAGTTGTCTTTCATCACTATATTATGTATCACTTTGCATTGTGTGTGTTTCTTTCTTTAAAAAGCTTTGTGTCTACACTTGATGTTTTCATTGCACATCCTGGTAGGAATAATGGTGATGGATGAGCACTCTGATGAACTTATGCCGGCAAAAGGAAACAATATATTTGTTCTTCTTGATTTGTCTCTTGTTTGGTTGATTCTTGACATTCTCTTCAAGTCTGGTAGCACATCAGAGAAAGAATGCACCCATTCCAATATTCTGTCTCTTTCGTGCTCTAAAACAATCAAACAAAAAAACAGCCCATTTCATCACCATTTAGAGATTGAAATTGACATGTTAGCCACAACAATGATAATTTGTACATGATAAAAGGCATTTTCTAGCTGGACTTCTGGCATGAAGCTGTTGTTGGAGCCATTGGTTGTCACTGAATCAAGCTCCCCGTATAAAGCAGACAGAACCTAATCTTACCTTGCTGCAATCTTTCAAAAGAAAACCTTCTAAGATAGTATCGTGACATTCTGGGCAAGCATGTTTTCAAACAAACCTCATCCATCAAATTCACATTAAACGCACAAATAAAGAGGATGTTCAATTATTTTATGTAGTAGTTAATATTAGGTTAAAAACACTTATACATTTTCTCCTGCAGTTTCATTAATGACAGAAATTGTTACTTCTTTATCAAAAAAACTCCTTATTTATAAGTTGGATCATAAAAGCCTCTCCAGTTATCCTGTTCTATTTGATTTATGACTCTCATCCCTGATCCCAATTTAAAGTACTTTTCCAGTAAACTGATAATTGTTAGTAAATCACTCGCCATTCACAGAGAATGTATCTTGCTGAAAAGCCTCTCATTATTTCCACAAGTTTTGACCAGTACCCATTTGCATCAGTTTAAAAAAATAGAATTTGATGTTGCTTACTTGGGCTCTGTCCAACATTATAAGACTACATGGACCATGTCAAATCATGATACTACAATACAGTTTTCAGCAGCATCTTCACACATTGAGATGATTTAAAATCTGAACAAAGTACAATGTCTCTATCAGTAGCTCTAACAGTGAGCACTTTACAGGCTATATTTGGGATATGTTGAACAAGAATATCACAACCAGCTCTAAATGTAATAAAAATTACACCAGTTCAACATTTAAGCGTGGCATGAAAATTCCTCTATGCTGTGAAGTTGACAGAGTAGTAATATTGAGGAATGATTTGTGAATAGTAGATCAGGAACCTAATTGGTGTTCAACAATGTTATTCACTGCCCTTATGCTTAGCAAGATGAGTTACATTGGTGCTACCACATACAACATTTTCCAGCTGAGGCATCAGCAATGCCTTCAGGTCAGTAAGAGCTCAACTAGGTACAGAATAAAGGTCCTGCTATTCTACCTTAACAAGTTTTGTGCTTTGTACCTTTTCCCAGTTCCCACAAGCAGCCTGTCACAGCGATGTTTATAGTAGGAAAGGGGACTAGCTTGTCGGAATTCCCAAGGGAATTAATATTGGTTCGGGAAACAGGGACTGAATGAATTAACATAAGTTAATCAATGGGTTTATAAAGAGTAACAAGTTCCCTGGGCATGCCAATTTCCATCCGAGGGTGATAAAGGATTTAGGGGAGAACACTGCAGATACTCTAACTATAATCTTTGAGTCCCTTGATGCAGGAGTCTCCATCTGGATTGGAAAACGTTTGAGAAGGGAGAAAGAGGAAAATCAGGGAATTACAGACCAGTTAGCCTAACATTTGTGGCAGGGAAATTGTTCAGAATCTACAATCAAGGATATGGCACAACCACCTGATGAAGCGACGTTCCGAAAGCTAGTGCTTCCAATTAAACCTATTGGACTATAACCTGGTGTTGTGTGATTTGTAACATGGTAACTAAACACCTCACAAATTTTCAGTTAATCAAGGAGACCTAGCATGCATTCAAGACAGGTAGGTCATGCCTGATAAATTTCATCGAATTTGTTGAAAAAGTAACTAAAACAGTGATTAGATTAGATTACTTACAGTGTGGAAACTGGCCCTTCGGCCCAACAAGTCCACACCGCCCGCCGAAGCACAACCCACCCATACCCCTACATTTACCCCTTACCTAACACTACGGGCAATTTAGCATGGTCAATTCACCTGACCTGCACATCTTTGAACTGTGGGAGGAAACCGGAGCACCCGGAGGAAACCCACGCAGACACAGGGAGAACATGCAAACTCCACACAGTCAGTCGCCTGAGGCAGGAATTGAACCCTGGTCTCTGGCGCTGTGAGGCAACAGTGCTAGCCACTGTGCCACCGTGCCACCCACGGGGACAGGGAAATGTATATATATGTTGCCTGCATGGACTTCTGTGAGTATTGTTTGTGTGGACTTCCAGAAAGCAACAAAGTTCCACAAAAGAGACTGTTACCTAAGATAGAAGCCAGCACATTTGAAGGTAAATTGGTTGTGGCCAAAAATGAGGACAATGGGTAGGTACTCAAATTGGAGAATGTGACCAGTGGTGTCCTACAAGAGTCTGTGTTAGGGCCACAATTGTTCACATTATTTATTGGTGACTTGGATAATATCATTTCCAAAGTCAGGTATCCAGATTTACTGATGACGCAAAGTTAACTGGCATTGTAGATAGTGTAGATGATTGTGTAAAATTACAAAGGAATATTGATAGACTAAATGAATGGGGAAAATCTGTGGCAAATGAAGGTCAATGGAAGCAAGTGTGAGGCTATTCATTTTGGACCAGAAAAGGATGGATCAGGGTACTTTTTCAATGGCGTGAAGTTAAATACAGATGTCCAGAAAGACCTAGAAGTTTGAATGTATAGATTTTTAATATGTTTCAAATGTGTGCAGAAAATAATCATGGAACCTTGATGGAATGTTGGCTTTTACATCTACAGGGCTGGGGTATAAGGACAGAGAAGACATGCTGCAATTGTACAAAATATTGATTAGAGCCCATTTGGAGTACTTTCAGCAGATGTGGGCACCACACCTTAGAAGAGTATATTGACTTTTGGGGGAGTGCAACATAAGTTTATAAGAATGATGCCTGGACGTCAGGAGTTAAGAGGAGAAATTGTACAAATAAGGCTTGGTTTCTCCAGAAATTAGGAAGTTAAATCTTGATTGGATTGAAATCTTCAAGATATTAACAAGAAAAGACAGGGTAGATAACGATAAACTATTTCCACTGGTTGGAGATTCTAGAACCAGAGGGTATGGACTGAGAATTAGGGTCAGACCTTTCAGAAGAAATGTTAGGAAATACGTCTACGCACAAAGGGTGTTAGATGTTAGCAACTAATAGCAAAGGTTGGTGGATCAGTTGTTAGTTTTATATATGAGAGAAATAAAGTTTTGTTTAACAAAGGTATTAAGGGATGTGGGCCAAAAGCAGGTACAGTCAGTTCTTCAGTAATAGTATTCTTGTGCAGCCCTGTGTTATAGAAAAATTGCACTTAACGTGTCGATGCTGTAATCATGTTATGGCTGACACACATTTTAAAAATTCATGCTTTAGAAACAACATCCCCAATTCATTGATCGAATTACAGCGAGGTTGTGTTGACGAAACGTGTGTGTTATAGCAGAATGACCTGTGTATGGAGTCAGGCTACAGTTCAGCCATAATCTCAATGAATGGTGGAACAGGCTTAAGATATTGAATGGCTTACCTCCATGGTCCTATATCACTGATTAACAGAAGTTTTAAGCTGTGGATCCATGATGAAATTCAGAGATAGACATGAGAATTCCTAGAAACATGGCATTCCAACCAGAACTCTATCAACATCGAGTTAGACCACATTTACCCCTGAGAAAAGGAACCAGAAATGACATCACCACAGGAAATGACATCGCCAACTCAAGCATATAAATAGAAAGCAGCAAGTATCAGCAGTGCTTCGCCCGGGGGCCCACTGAAGATGTTACCTAGTATGATGACGAAACATCTAGAAATGAACCTTCCAGCTCAGCAAGCAAACCTGCATCCACACAATAAGAATGTGGAGCTGTTATATTCAAGTATGATTCTTTGGTCATTATTTCATAATATTGCTACTGAACTCAGACAGATGACACTTAAAATACAAACAGTGGTCAGCACTGTTGCTTCACTGTGCAAGAGACCCAGGTTCGTTTTCACCCTGAGGTGACCATCTGTGTGGAGTTTGCACATTTTTCTCATGTCTGTGTGGGTTTCCTCCTGGTTCTCTGATTTCCTCTCTCAGTTCAAAGATGTGCAGGTTAGGTGGACTGGCCATGCTAAATTGGCCATAGTGTCAACAGATCTGTAGGTTATGTGGATTAGCCATGGCAAATGTGGGGTTACAGGGAAAGGGCTGTGTTTGGGTGCAATGATCTTTGGAGAGTCAGTGCAAACTGGATTAGCCAAGTGGCCTCTTTCCACTCTGAAGGGATTCAATATGTGAATGAAATTAAATACAGACGTTGCAAAATCAACCCCAAAGAAGATATTACTGGTTCCGCTCTGAATTATTTCCCTGCCCAATCTTGGAAAGTTGATTTTTTTTTAACTCATTTACAGGACGTGAGTGTTGCTGGCTCGGCCAGCATTTATTGCCCATCCTTAATTGCCCAGAGGGCAGTTAAGAGTCTATCTTATTGATGTGGAGTCAACTTAGGCCAGACCAGGTAAGGCTTCCCTCAAGAGCATCAGTGAATCAAATGGGCTTTTCCAACAATTGACAATGGATTTATGGTTATCATTAGACCCTTGATTCCAGATTTTTATTGAATTCAAATCTACCATCTGCCATGATGGATTCAAACCCAGATCCCCAGAACATTAGCTGGATCTCTGGATTAACAGTCCAATGGATACTGCTACTGGGCCAATGCCTCCCCAGTTGGATCTCACCGATCTTGCTGATTTTCTCTTTTAAGTTTTAAAATGTGTTCAACTGCACAAGTGTTAAAGATATCACCATTCAACTTTCAGGTGAAGTGGTCTTGACTTTTTATTCACTGCTGTAGTTAGTAGAAATCTTGAATTTTTTTGCCATTGAAGGGATAAACAGGCAGGGCGTAAGGATCTTTGTAAGGAATGGGGTGGATTTGCACTGTCACGAAATCCTTGTTCCAAGTCAGAGGCTATAGTTGCAGTTTCTACTCCTGCTATAGCACCACAGGGGATCAGTTATCTCAGTTGGCTCAGTGGCTGGTTTGTGATGCCAATGGCATGGGTTGAGGATGGCACATTGGCTCAGTGGTTAACACTGCTGCCTCACAGCTCCAGCAACCCAAGTTTGATTCCAACCTGGGGCAACTGTCTGTGTGGAAGTTGCACATTCTCCCCATGTCTGCATGGGTTTTCTCTGGATGTTCTGGTTTCCTCCTACAGTTCAAAGATGTGCAGGTTAGGTCGATTGGCCATGGCGAATGTGGGGTTGCAGGTTAAGGGTCTGGGGATGGGCCTGGGTGAGTTGCTGTTTGGAGGATTGATGTAGGCTGAATGGCCTGCTTCCACACTATGGGATTCTATGATTCCTGCATCAGCTGAGGTTGCCATTAAGAATTATCCTTCTCAATGTCTGCCCTTGCCTGAGGCATGGTGACCCATCACGTTAAACCATCGTCAGTTGTCCCTGTCTCTCTCTCTCTCTCTCTGATGCAAGACCAGCCGTGCAGTCTGGTAGGACTATGGGAACTCTACAGTACCACAGTAGGATGAGACAGAGACAGGGGGGAGGTTGTTGGCAAAGGGAAGAGGTAAAGTTTGTTCAGCACAGGGTCTTGCTCTCTTAAGGAACTATTCTCCAGGAAGGAGGATTCTGAGGATGTTACAGTTTATTAAGAAGGTTTTCACTGATCTGTCCCAACATCACCTATTCAATTTCAATGCCTGAAGATTCTTCCAAACAGGAGCTGCTGACAGGATCCCTGCAGCACATAAGGAGTCCATTCAGTCTGCTGTGCTGAGCTGTGCTCACCCTGTTTCTTTGCTATTTTCATGTAATAGTCTGATTCTCAGTTGAAGGCCATGAACCTGCCTCCACCACTCCCTCCTGAGTACATTCCAGATTCTCGCTACTCGCTGTGCAAAAGAGTTTCTTGTCATGTCTCCATTGCCTCTTTTGCCAATCAGTTTGAATCGATTTACCACTGAATTGAATTCGCCAATAAATCTCAGATTCCCTGCTCAGCAAGGTCACAGAGAAGCTGTATGGATTGTTATCTTTTCTCCAACCACAGCAATGGAAGAGTTGCTGAGTGGGGCCATTCCCAAAGGTACATTGAGTCATCAGTTGCACACAAGTGACACTGAGGGTGCTACACCTTAATGGGAGATAATATGCAATATCAAAGGTTTCCAGCAACGTTGCATACAATGAGTGTGTGATCATATTGGTGAAGGTCGACCAACCTGGTATCAGACACGATGCATCCATCAGGTGCTAGTGAGCATTTCCCATTCAGTTAATGGCCACCATGACTAACCAGACAATAGCTTCTCAGCAACAAGGGTCATTTGTTTTGTCTGTGGCTGGTGTCTTCTCTTAGCCACATGACTCTGCATCTTCTGTCATGCCAACATGTTTGCAACATTTGTCCATGCCCCTTAGCATCATAGAGTCATAGAACCACACAGTAGAGAATAGGCCCTTCACCCTTTGGCCCATCGAGTCTGTGTCCTCCTGAAGCAATGGTTCCGCTGACTGAAAATGCTGTTGGAGGGGCTGTCCCCTCCAGTACCAACAGAAGCTGTCTCCTCATTTACAATGGTCCGCTGAAACTTCACAACCTGGCCATCTTAAAGGCGATATTTCAGGAGAACGAGGAACAATAGGAGGGAAGACAAAAGGGAAGAGGAGGGAGGGAGAACAAATAAGGGTCATGAGCTTAATTGAATTTTTTGAGGAAGTAACAAGGAGAATTGATGAGGGGCAATTGGTTACATGGATTTTAATAAGGCATTGGACAAGGTCCCAGAAGGCAGACAGGTCAGAAAAAGTAAAGCCCATGGGCTATAGGGGGATGTGATGATTTGTTCCAAATTTGGCTCAGTGACAGGAAACAAAGAGTAATGGTTGATGGATTTTATTTTTGTGAATTGCAAATGATCTCCAAAGATATTCCACAGGACACTGTTCTAAGTCTCTTGCTGTGTGTGATATGTATCGATGATTTAAATGTGGGATCCACGATTGGGAAATTTGCAGATGACTCAAAAATTGCTGGATATTTGATTATGAAGAGGAAGACTGGTGACTGCAGGAAGATACCAATGGTTTGGTTGAATGGACAGAAAAATAGCAAATGGAATTTAATCTCAAGAAGTTTTTTTTAAATGCATTCACAGGATAAAAGCACTGCTGACTAGTCCAATATTTATTGCCCATCCCAGAGGGCAGTTAAGAATCAATCATATTGCTGTGGGTGTGGAGTCATATCTTGGCCTGACCACATGAGGATGACAAATCTCCTTCTTGCAAAGACATTAATGAACCAAATGGGTTTTTCCTGACAGTTGACAATGGGTTCATAGTCATTATTAGACTTGTAATTCCAGATTTATTTCTGATTCATATCTGAATCTGAATTAAGTCCAGACCTGCTGTGGTGGGATTCAAACCCAGGTCGCTACAACATTACCTGGTTCTCTGGATTAGTGGTAATATTACTAGGCCATCACCTACCCGTCAGTGTGAGATTATGTATTTGTGGCGGGTAAATAAAACAAAGGAATACGTAGCAACATAAAAGATTGTGCAGTGCATGTCATCAGGTCCCTGAAGATAGGAGGACAAGTAGACAAAATGATTAAGAGGACATCCGGGATGCTTTCAGTCTGAGACTGTATAAGACATTGGTTAGGCCACAGCTGGAGTTGTCTATTTCTGGTCACAACATTACAGAAAAGACATAACTAGTCCAGAGACAGTAAAAGGGAGATTTACAAAAATACCACCAGCGCTTGAAAATTACAGTAAAAGGAAAGAATAGATAGGATAGGGTTGTCTTCTTGAAACGTTAGAGGCTGAGGGGTGACTTAATCGAAGTGGATGCAATAATGAAGGGTTTGGATAGAATGGAGAGGACATGATTCCCCTAGATGCACGGTAATTAGCAGAGGAGCAAATTTAAGGTGGTTGGTAGAAGATTAAGAGGGAACATGAGGAAAGAGGATGATGGGTGTCTGAAATTAATTATCTAGTTTGGAGGCTGGGTCAGAAATCTTCAACAGCTATACAATGAACCTAAATCTGCACCTGTAAGCTGCAAGGATATGGACCAGCTGTTATAAAGTGGGAGTAGAATAGACAGCTAGTTTATTCAGCCGACACGTACTGAATGGCCTCTATTTGCTGTAATCCTCTTTACATGTTTCTAGAGAGGGAAAATCCTATTTAACCTCATCCTCACCAATCTCCCTGTGTGAAATACAACTGGATATAGAAGGGGCACTGCTGAGGGTGAGTGGAGTCAGTGTCTGTTTGATGGATGAAAGTGTAGATTCACATCTGGACAATAGGACGCTGATGGAGCAAATATAAGAGGCATGCATTTGCAAACTCCAGCTACATTTAATCTACAAACATTTAATCTACAAACATTTCTCTGTCCATTTGCAAAGCATGCAGGACGAGTATGTCCCGGTTGCAGATGCTGGTCCAAGGCAAATTTAGCTGCAATGCTGGCCAAAAGTCTCCTGTCACTTGTGAAACTTCCAGGCTGCTTTGGGAGGAGAGGAATATGTCTTCATGTGTCATGGAAGTATGACAATGGGCTTTACTGAATGCAACAAGATCTTGAATGATTAATGTGAGTCTGGGATGGCAAAGGGATCAAACACACTCCCTTTTTGATGGGGAGTCATCTTTGTACAGCAACTTACAACATTGGTGCACATAGTGTAAGCAGGGTAGCGGTCAAGCAGATCATTATGCTGCTAAAGGTACACTCCCACTGCTTGGACCAGTCAGGGGAAGTCTCTCCAGTTTGGTCTGAACAGACTGTGCCACATCATCCTGGCTGTATACTGTGCTTTGCAAATCTGAGCAGACAATGAGTTGATAATGATCAATACTGAGGAAATGGGAGAGTAGGAACAATCTTCAAAGGAAGAGGATGAAGACACTGGGGAAGCGGAAGCTGTCCTTGTCCATGACAGAGCTCAGCTGTTAGGGGTGCTACAAACCAGACAGGAACAGCCCCTTCCAATGGATGGGAGCAGGGTCCTGTTCACCATCATTGACTGGAAAATAGTCATTCAGCATAATACCAGCATTTGGTTAACATTGTGGCAGCAACTTGCAGCCTCTATTGGTTTTATTTGTGTTCACTTTTGGTGGTTGTAAATAAATTATCATGGTTAGAACTGCCCAATTATCTACCACTACGTGATGGTCCCCTCACAAACAAAATCAGAAGTAGCTGAAAAAGCTCAGCAGGTCAGGCAGCATCTGCAAAGAGAAATCAAAGTTAATGTTTTGGGTCCGGTGACTCTTCCTCAGAACTGATAGTAGCTAGGAAAATGTTGGTTTATATGCAGAAAATAGGGTGTGGGGAGGGGGTAAGGAGTACATGATAGGTAAGGATAGAGCCCAAAGAGAGAGAGAAGAGGAGTTAGGCAGACAAAGGAATTGAGAACAATCTGGTTAGGAGGGTGAATAGCTGTTAATGGAGACTGCCAATGGCTAACAATAGGTAATGTGTAATGGCAGACTATGTGATAACAAGGCCTGGTGTGCGGGTAGGGGCCCAGGACATGGGAGAGTTCAGGCCCTAAAATTATTGAACTCGATATTGAATATGGACGGCTGCAGGGTCCCCAGGCGGAAAATCAGGTGTTGTTCTTTCAGCTTGCGCCGGGCTTGTGGGCGGCACGGTGTCACAGTGGTTAGCACTGCTGCCTCACAACGCCAGTGACCGGGTTCAATTCCCGCCTCAGGCGACTGACTGTGTGGAGTTTGTACATCCTCCCCGTATCTGCGTGGGTTTCCTCCGGGTGCTCCGGTTTCCTCCCACAGTCCAAAGATGTGCAGGTCAGGTGAATTGGCCATGCTAAATTGCCCGTAGTGTTAGGTGAAGGGATAAATGTAGGGGAATGGGTCTGGGTGGGTTGCGCTTCGGCGGGTCGGTGAAGACTTATTGGGCCGAAGGGCCTGTTTCCACACTGTAAGTAATCTAATCTAATCATTCACTGGAGCACTGCAGCAAGCCTCAGACAGAGATGTTGGCCAGGGAATAGGGTGGGATGTTAAAGTGGTAGGCAACTGGAAGCTCAGGGTCATTTTTTGCAGGCAGAGTGTAAATGTTCTGCAAAGCAGTCACACAGTCTATGCTTTGTTTCCTTAATGTAAAAGTGCGATTGTCTCCTACCGGACAATCTGCAGTGGGATTAAGGACAAAGTAGCACTAACTTGGAGATGGTGTTTAAACAGGATGACATTAAGGTCATGTGGTGGTTAAACAATGACAAGGGTGAGAGATAGGGGTTGCAAATGTGAGAAAGCATCATCCGTGCTGGCTGCGAGTTGTGAACCACATGCCTTTATGGTGGCTGTGTCATTACATCTGAGTCAGGAGCAATACCGAATGCCAAACTTGGCTGGGTGCACAGCGGACATTTCAAGTAGCATGAGTGCAAGAGCTGCTGGTCTTTTAGTGGATAGCCACTAAGTGGCCTGTTGGTCTGAGAATGGCTCACCATAAGCTGGCAAGAATCAGATGAGAGGGGCACATTAGGAACAAGGTAGGTAGTTAATGAGGAACAGATGGTAAGATACGGTGAGAAATCTAACAAGGCCTCATGGCAAAGAACCTTCCAAGTCATCATGAAAGGCATGGATAGTTTATAAAATCATGAGGGGCATGGATAGAATAAATAGACAAGGTCTTTTCCCTGGGGTGAGAAAGTCCAGAACTAGAGGACATCGGTTTAGGGTGAGAGCGGAAAAATTTAAAAGGGACCTAGGAGGCAGCTTTTTCACAGAAGGTGGTGCATGTATGGAATGAGCTGACAGAGGAAGTGGTGGAGGCTGGTAAAATTACAACATTTAAAAGGCATCTGGATGGGTGTATGAATAGGAAAGGTTTGGAGGAATATTGGCCACGTGCTGGCAAATGGGACTAGATTAGGTTGGGATCTCTGGTCGGCATGCATGAGTTGGACTGAAGGGTCTGTTTCCATGTTGTACATCTCTCTGACTCTGACTGGCACTTCTGCTAAAAACACACAAGTTTCAGCCCAGCATCTCAGCTCTTTCACTATCAATTGTTCAAACCCGCAGATTGTGGAAAACATTATAGAAATGTACAAAGCTGGTCAATATTTTGCAAACTCTCCCAACCGAGTGATCAGAAACATAATTGCACCATTTTAGAAGAACCTTCAGACACATTCGCTGCATTCCCAAGATTCACTTCCTCATTGCCCTCTTTCCCCTTGTCAAGTGTCTTCCTCTATTCAAAAGACTACTTAAGATCTATTTCTTTGATCATGGTTTCATCTTCCAAAGAAGAGCCATATAGAACTTGAATTGGTAACTTTGTTTATTTCCCCACTGATGCTGCCAGACCTTCTGAGTTTAGGATCAATGAGATGTACAGCACTTAAACTGACCCTCTGGTCCAGCTCGGCTATGTTGACAATATATACTAAATTAAACTCGTCCCATTTGCCAGTATTTGGACCATATCCCTCTAAACCTTATTATTTACATATCCAAATGCTTTTAAATGTTGTAATTGTACCAGTCTCCACCACTTTCTCTGGCAGCTCATTCCATACACTGACCAACCTCTGCATTAAAAAGTTGCTCCTTTTAAATCTTTCCCCTCTCACCTTAAACTTATGTCCCCTGGTTTTGGACATACCTTGGCTATTCACCCTATCCATGTCCCTCATGATTTTATAATCTTGTGTAATGTCATCCCTCAGCCTCCAATGCTCCAGAGAAAATGGCCCCAGCCTATTCAGCTTCTCCCTACAACTCAAACCCTCCAACCCTGGCAATGACGTTATAAATCTTTTCTGAACCCTTTCAAGTTTCACAACATCCTTCCTATAGCAGGGAAACCAGAATTGCAATCAATATTTCAAAAGTGGCCTAACCAATATCCTGGACCGCTGCAATATAACCTCCCAACTCATCTCTTCAATGCACTGACCAATAAAAACAAGTGTGCCAAACATCATCTTCACTACCCTGTCTACCTGCAACTGCACGTTTTCCAGCACTTTCTGATTTTATTTTCATTCACTTCTCCTAGTTTCTCTCCTATGTTCTGCTCATGTCCTTCAATCTCTCCAGTTTTCTTTGAGACATTTTGTTAGACAGCCAACAGCCACTTTATAAGTGTAAGTTATTGCAATTGAATGTTATTTTCACAAGGTTAGCTGTCCCTTTCTTTGCAAAGAGATGCTTTGCGCGTATAGCTGAAATTCCTCAGCTATTTCACAGTCACTAATTTGTTTAAAATAAATGAGTTAATAACTTTGCAAAAATAGATTTCACAATTCCATAAAAATATTTCAGTCAATTTTTTACAAACAGCAGGCAATGAAAAGCTTCAGCCCCTTATGTAAAAACAAGGCTTTATTTTTTTCAATTGGTGTGACATTTCAGGTTTAAATCAGGGATGTGCTTGAAAAACAATTGTGTTTATTAGCTCTTGCCAAAGGATATAAACTGATAAATTGAATAAGGGTAATTGCAACATTGCAAGTAACTTTTTTTCAATGCAATTTGTTAAGGTTTAATTTGGTCCACTTTATTTTTTAAACAGTCTGTCATACTTTGGTGTTGTAAATGTTTTAAACGTATTTTTGCATAAATATTTGAAAACGACCAAAGACAGAAGAGTTAATATAAACAACACTGCTGTAATAAATTCTGGAGGCCACACTCTTACCTCTTCATTAAACCTTCCCATATAAGGTGATGATTTGTACTAGCAAACACAGACTTCATGCAACTTGTGGAAAATAAGACTATCATTTACAAACCGTTCTTTCTAAGTAATGAGAGCTATTATTTAACAAAGGTTTTCTGAAACACTTTACGTGACGTTAATATCTTTTGCTCTCTGGCATCATCTGCGAAAACAAAATAGTTGCAGATGTCTTTTTGCACTGATTGCAGAGAATTTCTAAACCCAGAAAGCCTTGAGGCCCCCAAGTCCTTGTAATTTCTGCTGTTTATGTAATTTCAGCATAACACGTCACTGAGAAGTTATTTATCTGGTAGCACTGTGGCCAAAGCTGGCAGGCAACACTGTCTGCCAGTGTCTGGTGATCCATCATTTCCTCCTTCACTCAGTCGTACTGTCTGTGGTTTTTTTTTAATAAGATACTGGATGACACCCAGGCTTATTCGTGTCCAAGGCATGCTTAAATACCTCTTTCGTAAGCACCATATCTGGAAGTTTCATTTCCACTAAGCACCTTGCATTATGTCCTGTGGTTAGTAATTTGGTATGCTTCAGCTCCAAAACATAATATAATTTGTGCCTTACACTGATCATTGTGGCTTTTGTAAATATATTTGAGTGTACCAAAAGTGATATAAATCTATGATGTAACTAAGACTGAATAATTCATGTCAAATAAAACTGGCAAATGGATTACTATCTTTTGGAATTCACCTGAGAAGTTGGATTTTCTGAGCATCAATAAGACCATCAAAAGGAAAAAAAAATTGATTACTTATGTAGATTTGTTCAAAGATGTTAGAATTGGCCTAAATCTTTTCTTTTAATTCTTCCGCTGACACTTTTAGGCACTGCTGGGTTTCCTGGCCAAAGCTTTAACCAGAGACACTGCACTGAGAAGAGAAATATTGTTGGTGAGAGTTTGCCTCCCACAGGGTGTTTACCTGATGTGGCAATACTCATGTTAAGAAGCCAGGCATGAATACTATATTTTGATATTCAAGAGTCCAACAGACATTTATTACAGTTAACTGTTATATTCACGCATTACTCACAGCCTCATAAGTGTCTGAGCTGACATTAAGCTATCAGATCTTGTAGTGTCTCATATTTTAAGTAAGATGAAACATCTTTACACCATCAGATCATACACTATGGTAGTGATGGCATTGTAAGCATGCCTCTTAAAGGCAGACTGTGAAACAGAATTCAACATCCCCCTTTTTTCCAAAAATAGAAATGTATCCCAAACAGGTATACATGGTTGTACATGGACAGTTTGCCAATTCGGTAATAATAGAAACAGGTAAAATAGAGTCTTCAAAATGAACATTTCAAACTTCAATATAACACTTTGAAAGTTTCAGAAATCATTCTGATCTGAAAATGTACTTATTCTTTTCCTTTGCACTTGTTTGATATCCTGGTTGTCTTACTGCTGGTTGCTGACATTAAGTATCACATATAGTTGACATTGTTGGAGTGTTCTTCATTTTTTATTAATGCATGATTGTAGAGCTGTTCATTGGTCTGAATTGACTTGTGTTCTTTTGCAAAGCAGCACCAAGATCGATGATGATCTCATATGATGTGAGTTGATTGCATATTCTAGTCATCTTTGCTGAAATCTAAATGCTTGAGTTTGACTTTCTAACTAGGACTCCACTGATAGTGCAGTTTTTTTTTAGTTCTGTATCCGCTTACTCACCATGTACCTCTTTCATTCACCTCAGCTTTTTGAAAATGAATATCTCTACCTTGAAATGATATGACAACTAGCTGCTTGGCAATGTCATTCAGACTTGCCTTCTGAGCACAAGTTGTCCTGAGGATAGTAATCCCACCTCCATGAAAATGCAGCAATACAATGTGAGAATCATGTTTAGTTGCTTGGCACTTAATAGTCATTGACTTGGTAGTGTGGACCAATCATTCTGCGAGAACGTTTGAGTGTGGAAAGGGTGATGACAATTTTATATGGGTCTCTCCTCACTTAGTACATATCTTGAAGCCAGTGTACTGTGGTCTGTTATCAGGCACTGTCAGGCACTGAATGAACTGAAAATAGCATTCATTGTATCTTGCAGTATTCATGCACATTGAGTTGCTAAAGAAATTTAGAGTGATCATCAGTCACAAGGTTGTAATCTTCTCCATGCACTGTGAATAGGTTGCTACTTTCATCCAAGGAGTAAATGAAACATTCCTAAAATTTTGGTAGGACCTGTACAAACTTAAACATTTCCTACTGGATTTTAGATTATGACCAGGATTCTTCCCAATAAAGTCTGCTTCTACATCTGACATTTTTTTAAAACTTCAGCATCTTTAGTTTTTATTTGTTTTCTTACTGCTTCTTTTACTCATCTCCCTGTTCTTTTCCTTTGCAATTCTAATTCTCTCATGTCCATTTACATTCTTCTCAATTCCATCTCCTTTTCCTGTTTCCTAGGCTCCATTCCTTGTCTTTATCTCAAGCTGCTTTCACTGTAATTCAATATTATCTGATTTTGATGTTGCATTACCTGGAGTATCAAGTCCCTCCAGTATTTCTACTAAACTCAAAAGCTGTGCTAGCCCTAACAGTTACGTCTGGCTTCTTAGAGTTAGCAGGCAATTCCACTTCTGACCTACTTGCCAATTCAGTTAACCTGGCTTTTGTAATGATTAGATTAGATTCACTACAGTGTGGAAACAGGCCCTTTGGCCCAACCAGTCCATACCGACCCTCTGAAGAGTAACCCACCCAGGCCCAATGCCCTCTGACTAATGCACCTAACACTATGGGCAATTTAGCATGACCAAGTCACTTGACCTGCACATCTTTGGATTGTGAAAGGAAGCCGGAGCACCCGGAGAAAACCCACGCACACATGGGGAGAATGTGCAAACTCCACACAGACAGTCACCCAAGGCTGGAATCGAACCTGGGGGTTCCTCGTGCTCTGAGGCAGCAGTGTTAGCCACTGTGCCGTCTGTAAGGGACAACTCTGCAGCACTTTTACAGTTTTCAGTGCTGTTTTCATATTTTCAGTATAGAACTTGGTGTTTCCTTTACCTTTATCTTGAATAATCCCACACTCAATTCCTCATTTTCTCTATATCAAAGCAATCCTGGCCAGATTGTCCAATCTGTTGTCACGACCCATTGGAGAGCGCACTGTTACTCAATCCCCACTAGTCTCAAGGTCATAAGTTAAAATCAAATTACTCAAAGTTCCACTATTTACTTATCTGATGGACTCAGGTTAACAGAAATCACTGACCAAATTTATGTCCATAATGAGAAACTATTATTTATTGCAAGAAATCAATTCTAACCATAACCAAACTAAAATATAGTGTATCAATGTCTATTAGTTAAGACTGTACCTCCCTTTTTAAACCTCTACACACACATACAGACAGACAGAAATGGATGTTATGGATGAAGGAAAAAGCATTGGACAAGCACAGTTCAATAACAGTAAGATCTGATTCCCAAGACGTTTTGATTCCCAATCTCCTTACTTCCATGTTTCCAAATTTTTTCAGTTCTTTGCAGAAGACACAAAGTGGTTGTCACACTAGTTATAAAGTCTTTCAGTTACTGCTTCGAGACAACAGCTTACAGTGACTGGTGGGAAAGTCTACCTAGCTGTGTCCAGACTTTCTTTATTTTTCCGCAGAGAGAGAAAGAGGGAGCAAGAAATAGACTTTGTCTTTTCTGTAGTTTTTCCACCTGTATCATAAAGACTCAAATTGTTCACTTGCCCATAAGCCAGTCAGAGAACTGTTGTCACGCTGATGACTTCTGGCATCCATAATTCATCCCAATTACACAAACAGACCAGCAATTGGTCACTAGCCAAAGTTCACTTACATACACACCTGGTGCAATGTTTGAACAAAGTAACTGTGTAAGTATAACTCATAATGAGTTCCAGTAACTTTTTTTTAAGAGTGAAACAACCCCTTCTTCAGTATTGGTTCAAAATAATCCGTTTCCCATTTTTGTCTAAATCCAATGTAAAATTAAAGCAAAACTATGCTCTTTCCAGCTTTTGTTTAAGAATTGTGGGCTTGTAGCACCAGGTTTATAGCTGCCAGGATTCACACCACAACAGGAATGATGAAGTCATGTGGGCATCTTTTCTTAAATGTCATGTCTATTTGGAAAAAGAAAATGGCGGACCTGATCAATGTCTGATCATAGGTGAATGTTCCTAATGTAGAAATTGGCTTCTTCAGCATTTTGAAGCTGTATATTTTAAAGGGGGGCTTTGGAGCTGCACTTCCACAACTGCTTCTAAAAATTGGATCAGTAACCTTTTGCATATTTTCTAGAGAGTGAGATAGAATTCTCACTGTGCTCCGATGCAAATCTGTAACCTTTTGATTGTATTTCTAACTTCAGCCTTGTAATTTTTTTAATTTCTTAGGTCTTGAAAGAAGTTATACTTGAATCAGAAAGGATATTAATGATGTCTCCAAGCTGGTCAATTCTTAACTGAAACTAATCCTGCTGAAGGGTGAGAAACTGACCCTTTATCTGCATTGATGAGTAAATCATGTCCACCATCTACAAGGCACAAGTCAGCAGTGTGCTGTTCCAACAGCACTAAAACAGTTCAACACTATCCAGGCCAAAGCAACCCACTTGATTAGCAACCCTTCGGCCATCTTCAACATTCAGTCCCTTCACCACAAATGCAAGTGGCAGCAGTGTGTACCACCTACTAGATACACCACAACAACTCAGAAATCTTCCTTCAACAGCACCTTCTAAACCTGTGAACTTTACCACCTAGAGGGGCAAGAGTATCACCACCACCTGCAAGATCCCCTCCAAACCACTCACCATCCTGACTTGGAAGTACATTACCATTCCTTCAGTGTCACTGGGTCAAAGTCCTGGAACTCTCTGTCAAACACTATTGTGAGTGTACCTAAATCTCATGGACTGCTGCAGTTCAAAAAAATGGCTCACCACCATCTTCTGAAGAAAGGATGGACAATAAGTTCAGGCCTTGCCATTAATCCTCACTATCCATGGCTGACTTGAAAGGCAATGACCCTGTTTTCTTAGAAATTGTCAGGATAGAATCAGTTCTGATTAAGGATCTTCTTTAATGTGTTCATGAAATGTGGGCATCATTGGCTCAGCCAGCATTTAATGTTCATCCCTAGTTGCCCTTGAGAGGGTGATGATGAGCTATCTTCTTGAAGTGCTGCAGTCCTTTTGGTATAGATGCCCCACGATGCCATTCGGGAGGGTGCTCCAGGACACATATAATTCCTTGCGGATTCCGTCCTGGTCTCTTTAGTGCAGCTAATGGACTATTTATGTAGATTTTTGAAAGCAGATCACCCTTCAGCCCTTTCTTCTGGTGACCATGGACCTAAAGAGATGACATAATACAAGGAAACAATGAGGGACAATGAGTCACATTAAAATGAAAATGATCTACTATTCTGTAAACTATTATTGATCCGACAGAAAATGTCAATCTCCAGAATCATTAAGGTGTTTCTGATCCAATTTTTGGGATAACTGTCCATGCTAATGATTTAAGCCCAGAAACCACTCTGTTTTGATTAAAGATTTCAAACACCATGTTCTTCAATTCACGTATTATATTAAATTATATATTCGGTATCCCGTAGTGAATTTCAACCACAAATGGAGCATGTGTGCTGGCAGAAGGCTAGCCATAGTCATACAGTCCAGAAATAGGCCCTTCGGTCCAACTTGTCCATGCCGACCTGGTTTCATAAACTGAACTAGTCCCATTTGGCCCATATCCCTCTCAACCTTTCCTTTCCATGCACCAGTCCAAATGTCTCTGGCACTACCACTTCCTCTCAGCTGGGCCACAAGGGCCAGCCATGTGGTCTTCTCTACATCGGTAAGACCAAATGTGAACTGAGGGCATGTTTCGTCGAGCTTCTCAGCCAGGCCTGCCAGCCTGACCTCCCGGTCACCGCCCATTTCAATTCCCCTTCCCACTCCCTCTCTGACATGTCTATCCTTGGCTTCCTCCATTGCCACAGTGAATCAGACTGCAAATTGGAGGAACAACACCTTATCTTCAACCTGGACAGCCTACAGCCCTGAGGGCTCAACATTAAGTTCTCCAATTTCAAGTAACCTTCCCATCCATCCCCAATTCCCTTCCCAGCCCCTCCCCTCTCTTCCATTTCTCGTGCCGACCCTTCCTTCCAGCTACCAACCGGATTCATCCTCCCATCGACCAACCATGTTGACCCACCACCTGTCACTGCCTCACCACTCCGTCCCTCTTCACACCCATAAAGTGCCCCCCCCATCCATTTATCTGTAGCTCCCCCTACCCCACCTCCATTCCTGAAGAAGAGGTGTACCCAAAACGTCGACTTCTCCACCTCCTGTTGCTGCCTGGCTTGCTGTTATCTTCTAGCCTCTTGCCTGTCTACTTTGGATTCCAACATCTGCTGTTTTTTTTTTGTCTCTCCCACTTCCTCTGGCAGCTTGTTCCATTTATGCTAATTCGGCAAATCTGACAAACCTTTATCCCTGCAGCATGCACCTTATGTTTGTGTAATTAACTGGACTCAGATACAAAAACTGCCTGCCATGTCTATAAATGTTAACTAGTGGCTTGCAGCTTGTTTTTTTTTTCCACTCCTTAATCAAGTAAGACCTGTCCAAAAGTTTGTCAAGCTCTTACTGTTCTCTACATCAATGATAGTGCTTTACATGAATTTTAAACTGTCTTTGCAGCAGTGGTGCTCATGTTTTTGTGTAAATATTCCATCACACTGGCCATTCGAATGTCTCTCTGAATGAGACTGCCCAATTAGTGCCTGTTTGTGGACAGTGTGTGTCCATAAGGAATTGTCACAGGACTGCTTAGACTTCTTCCTTTTGGATTGTTAGTGCATTTAGAAGGATAAGGGTTCGTCTTAAAAATCAGGCAAGGCACGTCAGTGGGTGTGGGATCACAATGCGCGATTACTGCACAGTTAATGAAAGTGCAGCAAGCTCCTGCTGTCTTCTCACATCCATCAGTGTTACATGCAGGCTTGTATTGGACAGGCTGCTGTGGGAGTTCATTGGCAGCAGGAGTACCATGTTCATGTGAGGTTTGTTGTGGACTCTGTCATCCATCTCTACCTAGCATGTCGCTTCTTTCGGGGCTTCCTTGGTCCAGTCTGTGTGAGGGTATCACTTGAGGTCTGGCCCCAGCTAGATCCTATTTTATTCTCCCTTGATGCTACGATAGTGGGGGCTGCACATTCAGACTCCTACAACATCTCCCCCTGAGCTTTTGTTTTCTGATAACTTTTCTTGTTACACATTTGTTTACATAATTATATTTACCACAACCTCATCTTTCCTCAGATGCGTGGGAGCACTATCACCTGCAAAATCCCCTCCAAGCCATGAACCAACCTCACATGTAAATATGTCATCACTTCCTTCAATGTTGCTGGGTCAAAATCCTGGCTGTCCCTTTTTGACAGGACTGTGGGTTTACCTGTTGTATATGATTAGATTAGATTCCTTACAGTGTGGAAACAGGCCCTTTGGCCTAATAAGTCCACACAGACCCTCCGAAGAGCAACCCATCCATACCCATTCCCCTACATTTACCTGTTCACCTAACACTATGGGCAATTTAGCGTGGCCAATTCACCTGACCTGCACATTTTTGGACTGTGGGAGGAAACCGGAGCATCTGGAGGAAACCCACGCAGACACAGGGAGAATGTGCAAACTCCACACAGACAGTTGCCTGAGGCGGGAATTGAACCCGGGTCTCTGGCGCTGTGAGGCAGCAGTGCTAACCACTGTGCCACCATGCCACATATGATCTGCAGCAATTCATGAAGGCAGCTGCCCACCACCTTCTGAAGGGCAGTTAGGGATAAACAATAAATGCTGATCCAGCCAGTTAAGCCCATGAATGGAATAAAATAAAATTTACTTAAAATCCTGCAGTAAACTCACTGACATTCTTCAGTCCCTCTTGCACAAAGTAGCCGGAAATAGCAGCAAGAACCCATTGGGAACGTGGACAGCTACATCTGCTGAGACCACTGAAGGATGCAGTGCTATGAATTATTGGTTTGGCAGTGACTTGGGCTGCTTCATTGCTGCAGTCATTCAAGATGATTGTAATCTCCTGTCTTATGGACCTTCCTAAATCTCACTTATATTTTATTTATTCACTCATGAGACATGGTAAATAACCAGCATCGACAAGGCCCAAGTCAGGAGTATGGCTGCCTCCTCCCCATTTGCCTAGATGCGTGTAGCTCCAACAGCACTCTTTGGTATGATCCATGATAAAGTAGCATGCTTGACCATCAGATTTTCTATCAACTTAAGCCGTTTTTCAGAGAAACAGGAGTAGGTCATTCAGCCAGGCTGCTCCACCATTCAGTTAGATCATGGCTAATCACCTACATAAGTGCCACTTTCCTGCATTATCTCCATATCCCCTGATATGAAATTCCTCGTCCCAGTCTAATATGGCCTACCGTCATTCTGAGATTGTGTTCCCTAGTTCCAGAGTCACCAGCGGGTAACAGGTTTTATCTACATCTGATTATCACACACTATAAGAATTTTGTCTGTTTGATTTAAAATGTGTCTCAATCTTCTAAACTTGGTTGAATTCACACCCAGTTTTCTTAATCTCTCTTCATCTAACAATCCTCTCATCCCAGGGATAAGTCTGGTGAAACTCTGTTGCACTTCCACTCTGGTGGGTACATCCTTTCTTAGGTAAGTGAACCAAACTTTCACACAGTATTCCAGATAACCTCAGCAAGGTTCAATAACCATCACTTTCCATTGTAATGAAAGCCAAGATACCATTTGCCTTCCTTACTGAGTGTTCCTCAACATGTTTAAACTCAGTGAATTAATAAATCTAGAATTATATTCTAGTCTCATGAATAAACAGCATGAAACTACCAGACTGTCAGAAAAACCCATCTGGTTTTACAGTGATGGTGATATAATAGTGAGTTTAACAGCCTTCCAAGCAATTGGCCCAGGTTTAATTTCTGGCTATCACAAGTTCAGAATTTATGGTCAAACCAGTAGCTCAGTGGTTAGCACTGCAACCATGCAACACCAGGGATCAGGGTTCAAATCCACCCTCAGCTGTCTGTCTGGAGTTTGCACATTCTCTCCATGTCTGCATGGGTTTCCTCTGGGTGCTCTAGTTTCTTCCCATTGTTCAAAGTTGTACAGGTTAGGTAGATTGGTCCCATAGTATCTGGGGATGTTCAAGTTAGGTAGGTTAGCCAGGGGAAATGTAGAGTTATAGGGATAGGGTGAGGAGCTGGGGGGATAGTCTTTGGAGGGTTGGTATGAGCTCAATGGTCAAATGGCCTCTTTCCACATTTGGGGATTCTATGGTTCACCAGTGTCCTTTAGAGAGGGAAGTTTGCCACCCTTATCTGGTCTGGCCTACATGTAAAATCAGTCCCAAAGCAATGTGGTTGACTCTTAACTGCTCTCTGAAATAACCCAGCAGGTTGCTTGGTTATCGTAAACTGCTACAGCAAAGCATTCTGGGTATATCTGACTCCAGAGGTTAAGGAAAATGGCTCACCACCATGCAAGAAGAACTGGGAATGGATGTCCCTGGCCTCCTGAGAGTGAATAAAAAAATGATAGTGCAAGCTCAGAGACAGCTTTCTCATCAGAAGAAAAGAATTAAGGAGAGACCATTCAGCCCCTCGAGTCCACTCTGCCAATCAATACAATCATGGCTGACCTCATCTCTTTCTCTTATTGCCCACTCTCCATAATTCTTTAATCTATTGTGAATTAAAAATCTGTCTATCATGAATCCCACAAATTCACAATGCTTTGAGAGAAGTAATTTCTCCTCCTCATCTGTTTTAAATCTACCACCCCTTATCCTAAAACTATGATCTTTCATTCTAGATTGCCCCACAAGGGGAAACATCTGCTTTGCGTCTGCTTTGTGAATCCCCTTTAGCATTTCCTATACCTCGATAGTTTACCCACAAAGTTCAGTTTGTCTGACGTGCTCCAAGGCAGGTGGTTGATGAGGTGAGGGGGAAAGTCAATGCACTGTGGAACCAGGAGTATTCCTTCTTCCTTCACACCCACATTTGGTTGTTTTACAATTACATTGTGGTACTGATAAGCACTTCATCTGCAGCCAGTCGCTCAGCAATGTTACAGCCTGAAACAATAACTGTGACAACTTGCATTTACGTAGCACCTTTTATGCAGGAAAATATCCCAAAACACTTCACAGGAATGTTTGCAAGCAAAATTTTGACACGTATGGAAATATTAGGTCCCAATGGTCAAAAGCTTGGTTGAAAAGCAGCGTTTAATGAAGGAAGAGGGGAGAGAGGGAGTGAAGTTTATGGAGGCTATGCAGAAGATAAGGCCACCAACAGTAGAAAGTATGATGCTAATGTTGAAATGATGTTCAAGAGGATACTCAAGAGGCCAGAATTGAAGGAGTGTGGTTATCGCAGAAGTATGTGGAGCTGGAGATAGAGAAAGCAGACGTTAGACTCCTGATTTGCTGACATTTACCAGTACTGCAAAATGCAATGTCTACTCCGCACCCTCTGGCTGCTAATCTAATCTCACCAACACTATGTTAGTAAGTACATTGGATCCTCTGAACTCTAGACAAGCTACGTTTTGTTAATGTAGCTTAGACAATTGAGTCTCCCAGCTTTGATTGTTCACTTGTTGGATAACCTCGTTTTCTCATCAGGGGATGAATGTTTGCAGCTATTGTGGAGATGGATTTGGAGGGAACCTTACTGCTCTCTTCCCCTCACCTCAGCAAGTAAGTGCCAAATTAAGAGATCCACTGGAAACATTCTCAACTTGGCAGCAAATAAGTGATCAATAAATAATTCTGGTCTCCCTGCTATAGGAAGGATGCTGTTAAACTAGAAAGGGAACAGAAAAACATTTGCTGGGATTGGAGAGTTTGAGTTATATGGAGAGGCTGGATAGGCCGGGACTTCTTTCCCTGGAATGTCTGAGGCTGAAGGGTGATCTTTTGGAGGTTTATAAAACCTCCTGAGGGACATAGATAAGATATTTTTCCCAGGGTAGTGGAATCCTAAACTAGAGGCCACAGGTTTAAGGACTCTATGGCTCTATCAATAATCAATTTACCACACACCTGATGACCTGTCTTCCAACAGGTGAGAAAAGTGGCAGGTTCCCAACCTAACTGTTAGATTGTTGGGTGGGGGGAGGTTTCTTTTTGCCCCACTATGGGTCAAATTGGAGCAGGAATGTGGGACTTGGAATTGGCCTCTGAAAGCCGTACCTCCTATCCCTCCTCTCCCTGTGACTACCAGCAGTGAGAAGCAAGAGGACAACAAAGACATACCCTCTCACCATTGGATCCTCTGGAGCCTAAACTTCAACCAGTGGTCTTTAGGATCTAAAACTGTTGGCCATCTGATTGGTCAGTCGTAGTATATTACCTCTGAGCCAGGAAACCTAAGTTCTAGTCCCACCTGCTCCAGAGGAGTGCCATAATTTCTCTGAATAAATTGATTCCTAAGTCCTAAAATAGGGAGTAGAATTTGAAAAGGGGGGTGCAGGAGCTGAGAGACCTAGATGTATTTGGGCACAGATCACTGACTGTGGCAGGACAGGTGGAGAAAGCAATAACTAAAGCAAATCAGAGAATCATGGCCAGTACATTTCAGACCTTTTCCAGATGAGACTTCTGAGGATAGGAACTCACTGTACGCTCTGCGTCCCTCATGCCTCTGACTTTTATTTTTATTTTTAGGCACTATATAAATGTAGGTTGTTGTTCATTTGGTATTTGGATTTGCAGAAGGCCTTTGACAAGGTGCTGCACAGAAGTCTGCCAAACAAGATATGAGCCCATGGTGTTAGGGGCAAGGATAAAAGATTGGCTGACTGGCAGAAGGCACTATGTAGGAATAAAGGGGTCTTTTTCAGTATGGCAGCGGTGACCAGTCGAGTTCCTCAGGAGTCATTGATAGGACCATAATTATTCACATTATACACTAACGAGCTGGATGAAGGAACTGAGGGCATTGTTACTAAGTTTGCAGCTGGCCCAAAGATAGATGGGGACACAGGTAGCAATGAAGAAATGGAGAGGCTGCATAAGGAATTGGACAGGCTAGAAAAGTTGGCAAAGAAGTGACAGAATACAATGTGGGCTATGCACTTTCATAGGAAGAATAGAGGTGTAGACTATTTCCTAAATGGCAAAAAGGTATCAGAAATTTGAAACACAAAGGGACTTAGGAGTCCTCGATCAGGATTCTCTTAAGGTTAACATGCAGGTTCAGTTGACAGTTCGGAAAGCAAATATAATGTTAGCATTCATTTCAGGAAGACAAGAATTCAAGACTAGAGATGTACTGCTGAGATTGTATAAGGCTCTGGTCAGGCTGCATTTGGAATATTGCAAACAGTTTGGGCTCTGTGAAGGATGTGCTGACCTTGCAGGAGGTTCAAAGGCGGTTTACAAGAATGATTTTAGGGATGACAAGCTTGTCATATGAGGAAAGGTGAGGACTCTAGATCTGAACTCAGTGGAGTTTAGAAGGATGAGGGGGAGATCTGATTAAAACTTACAGAATACTGAGAGGCCTGGATGGAGTGGACAGGGAGAACATGTCCCACAAGTAGGAAGGATTAGGATCTGACAGCACAGCCTCAGAGTGAAGGGGTGAAGGAATCTCTTCAACTAGAGGGTAGTGAACCTGTGGAACTCATTGCTGCAGGGGGCTGTGGAGGCCAAGTCGTTGACTGTATTTAAGAAATAGATAAATAGGTTCTTGATTAGTAAGGGGATCGAGGGTTACAGGGAGAAGGCAGAAGAATGGGGTTGAGAAACATATCAATCATAATTGAATGGTGGAGCAGTCTCAATGGGCTGAACAGGCTAATGCTGCTCTTATAGCTTGGAGTCTAAACAGTGAAAGTTAGAAGACATTTTGATCATTGCCAATTTGCAGCTGCACCAATCACAGTCTCATTCAATGCTCAGACTTTGTTTCCCAGCTGAAGGTCACGAAGTATTGTTATTCGTGGAAATTCTTGCCAACTTTATTTCTCTTCATCCCCAGCCCCTTGGGGTACTGAACCCTCCACCAATACTCAGCCTGAAATCACCAAATGAGCAAATAGGTTTGTCTCTGTCAATTCCCAGGTCTGAATGGCTCAGTTCATGGCTCCCCGGAAAGTGTACTCACCACCTGAGTCCTTAGGAGCATTCTTGATGCAAGTTAAAATTATTCTTAAAACAACTCAATAATTTTATCACACTCATTGTGCATTTCCACTACTTGTGATTTTATTTGACTCCCATCTTCAGCTTTCTTTACATTTTATCCTTCTGCTTTCTGTCCCCTTTCGTGGCCTCTCAGCCTGTTAGCTTTCTGCATGTTAATTTGTTTCTTCAAATAGCTTTTCACTGCCTCACTGAGTTAATCTTCAATGTCATCAAATGATCTGCTTTTCTGGTTAAAAAGATTGCCAATCATTCAACCCTTTAATTTTCTCCTTGTGATTGGAGTCACTGATTGTGTTTTACTCTGACCCATTTCTTACCTCAATTGTCCAATTTACCTGCTCTCCATTTTCTGTAGTAGTGTCAACATTAGTCTCGAGTCAGAAGTCTGTGGACTGCAGCTGACTTCAGAGAATTGAGTAGGCTCAGCTATCTACTCCAAGGCAATACTGAGGGAGAGCTGAACTGTTGGAGGATTCATCACATCTTTGCAACATGAGATCTCGTGTATATGTATCATATTGAGCGTACATATTGATAACGAAAGATTTGTCCTTATAGATATTTTTAATCAATCTATTCAGGCAAGTTTGGAGAAGATGGAAAATAAATCCAGACTTTCTAGACATGAGCCCTGACTTATGTTTATATTGTTCTTATCATGACCATTGAACATCTCAAAGCGTTTAAAATTTAAATAATTATTTTTTGAAATATAGTCACTGTTGCAGTGAACAAACAACAAATTGTAATTGAAATTGCTGTAATAGTAGAAGCTCAGCTAAATGATACCACGCCCAACAGATTAGATCTAAGCTCTGCCACATCCAATCCTACTGGGCAATCAACTTACTGAAGGAGGGGGATCCACCAATGTACCCATCCTCAAAGATGGAAGAGCCCAGCCCATCAGTGCAAACGATAAGGCTGAAGTTTATGCAGGAATCTTCAGCCAGAAGTGTCGAGTGGATGATCCATCTTGGTCTCCTCTAGTGGTCTCCAGCATTACACAAACCAATCTTCGACAATTTGATTCCCAAATATCAAGAAACAGCTGGAGGTGTGAAAACGTGCAAAGGCTATGGTCCCTGACAACATTCTGCAGTTGCTCTGAAGACTTGTGTTCTAGGACTGGCCACGCCCTTAGTTAAGCTGTTCCAGCACAGCTACTATACCAGCATTTACCTGAAATGTGGAAAATGTCCTGTACACAAAAAGCAGGACAAATCCAAAATAAATAACAACTGCATCATTGGTCTATTCTCGATCATCAGTAAGGTGATGGGAGGTGTTGTCAACAGTGCTATCCAATAGCACCTGCTCAGTGATGCCCAGTTTAGGCTCTGCCAGGGCCACAGTTTCCGACCTCATGCCTGCCTTCGTCCATATATGGACAAAAAAACTGCATTCCAGAAATGGTGTACGAGTGACAGCCATTGATATCAAGTATTCACTGAGTGCTGCATCAAGGAGCTTTTGAGAAACTGGAATCAATGCAAATCATAGGCAAAACTCTCATTGACCACAGTCAAACCTGGTACATAGGAAGACAGTCATGGTTGTTGGAGGTCAGTCATCTCAGCTCCAGGACACCTCTACAGGAGTTCCTCAGGGTAGTTTCCTACGTCCAACCATCTTTAGCTGCTTCATCAATGACATTCCCTCCATCATGAGCCCACCAGTGGGGATGTTAGCACAATGTTCAGCACCAGTCATGACTCCTCTGGTACTGAAGTAGTCCATGTTCAAATGCAGTAGGATCTGGACAATATCCAGGTTTGGGTTGACCTTTGACAAATAATATTCATGCCATATAAATGCCAGGCAAAGACCATCACTAATAAGAGCCATCTAATTATTATCCTTGATTTTCAGTGGTGGTACCATTTTTTTGCTTCATTTTTTCAGTGGCAGTTACAGTGAGAGGACTGACAGCGAGGACCAGGGGCCTGACGGGAAGGTACATTTAAAGTATAAAAACTTACCTTGTGAATAGGCGGAGCACACACTGAGCAGGAGCACACATGGGACTGCTGGGTAAGTGAGGTTATATATTTGGGTGGTTGCTTTACCCAAAACACTACTCTGGTAGTGTCTCCCACCCGTCCTCCTCCTCTAACCAAAAACAAAGATTCCGTGTGCCGGATTGGTAAGGTGACTAGTTTTAATTTTTTTTAAAGTTTTCAGTAGTCTTGTTGGGAATTTAGAATAGTAGGAATGGAGGTTAGGATAGTTGAATGTTCCTCCTGCAGAGTGCGGGAGGTAAGGGTCACCAGAGTGTCCCTGCTAATTGCATCTGTGGGAAGTGCACCCAAATCCAGCTCCTCAAAAACTGTGTGAGGGAACTGGAGCTGGAGCTGGATGAACTTTGGATCATTTAAGAAGTGGAGGGAGTCATTGAGAGGAGTTACAGGGAGGTAGTCACACCTCAGGTAAAAGATGAAAGTAGATGGGTTACCGTCAGGGGATGGAATATGAACCAGCAGGCAGTGCAAGTATCCCCTGTGGATGTTCCTCTCAACAACAAGTATACCGTTCTGGATATTGTTGGGGGGCTGACGGGGGACTTACCAGGAGTAAGCAATGGGGCACAGGTCTCTGGCACAGTGTCAGTCCCTGTTGCTCAGAAGGGAAGGGGGTAGAGGAGCAGAGCTTTAGTCACTGGGGACTCCATAGTTAGGGGGACAGATAAGAGATTCTGTGGGAACAAGAGATACTCACGGTTCATGTGTTGCCTCCTGGTTGCCAGGGTTCAAAATGTCTCTGATTGTGTTTTTGGGATCCTTGAGGGGTCCACATAGGCACCAACGACATAGGTATGAAGAGAGATGGGGCTTTAAGGCAGAACTCAGGGAGCTAGGGTGGAAGCTTAGAGCTAGAACAAACAGTTGTTATCTCTGGTCTGTTGCATGTGCCACGTGCGAGTGAGGTGAGGAATAGGGAGAGAGAGGAGTTGAACACATGGCTACAGGGATGGTGCAGGAGGGTGGATTTTGGATTCCTGGATAATTGAGGCTTTTTCTGGAATGGGGTGGTCTCTACAAACATGATGGTCTTCACCTGAACCAGAGGGGTACCAATATCCTGGGGGCGGGGTTATTTGTTAATGCTGTTCGGGAGGGTTTAATCAGCAGGGGGATGGGAACCTAATTTGTAGTTCTAGTGTACAGGAAGTTGAGAGTAGTGAGGTCAGAAATAAGGTTTCAAGATCGCAAGAAGGGACCAGCAAGCAAGAAGTTGGTTTGAAGTGCGTCCACTTCAATGCAAGGAGCATCCAGAGTCAGGTGGGTTGCAGATTCCGGGATTTAGATGTTTCAGTAAGAACAGAAAAAAATTGTAAAAAAGGGGGTGGTGTGACATTATTAATCAAGGACAGTATTATGGTTGCAGAAAGGACACTTGAGGACTCATCTACTGACGTAGTATGAGTTGAGGTTAGAAACAGGAAAGGAGAGGTCACCCTGATGGGAGTTTTCTATAGGCCTCCTAACAGTTCCAGAGATGTAGAGGAGAGGATAGCAAAGATGATTCTTGATAGGAGGGAGAGTGACAGGGTAGTTGTTATTGAGGACTTTAGCTTTCCAAATATTGACTGGGAATACTATAGGTCATGTACTTTAGATGGGTCAGTTTTTGTCCAATGTGTGCAGGAGGGTTTCGTGACACAGTATGTTGACAGGCCAAAAAGGGGCAAGGCCACATTGGTTTTGGTATTGGGGAATGAACCCGGCCAGGTGTTAGATTTGGAGGTAGGTGTACACTTTGGTGATAGTGACCACCAATTCGGTTATGTTTACTTCAGCAATGGAAAGGGACAGATATTTAATGCAGGGCAAGAATTATTGCTGGGGGAAAGGCAATTATGACACAATTAGGCAAGATTTAGGATGCATAGGATGGGGAAGGAAACTGCAGGGGATGAGCACAATTGAAATGTGGAGCTTATTCAAGAAACAGCTACTGCGGTTTCTTGATAAGTATATACCTACCAGGCAGGGAGGTAGTTGTTGAGCACGGGAGCCGTAGGTTACTAAGGAAACTGAATCTCTTGTCAAGAGGAAGAAGAAGGCTTATGTCAGGATGAGATGTGAAGGCTCAGTTAGGGCACTTGGGAGTTACAAATTAGCCAGGAAAGACCTAAAGAGAGAGCAAGAAGAGCCAGGAGGGGACATGAGAAGTCATTGGTGGATCAAGGAAATCACTAAGGCTTTCTTTAGTCATATCAGGAAGAAAGGAATGACTAGAGAAAGATTAGGGCCAATCAAGGATAGTAGTGGGATGTTGTGCTGGAGTCTGAGGAGATGGGGGAAGCGCTAAATGAATATTTTTCATCAGTATTCACACTGGAAAAAGATAATGTTGTCAAGGGGAATACTGAGATACAGGCTACAAGACTAGATGGGATTGAGGTGCATAAGGAGGAGGTGTTAGCAATTCTGGAAAGTGTGAAAATAGATAAAACACCTAGGCCAGAAAAATCCTAGGATTCTCTGGGAAGCCAGAGAGGAGATTGCATAGCCTTTGGCTTTGATCTTTATGTTGTCCTTGTCTACAGGAATAGTGCCAGAAAACTGGAGGATAGCAAATGTTGTCCCCTTGTTCAAGAAGGGGAGTCGAGACAACCCTGGTAATTATAGACTAGTGAGCCTTACTTCGGTTGTGGGTAAAGTGTTGGAAAAGGTTACAACAGATAGAGATAGTCAACACTGTTTTGTGAAGGGAAGGTTGTGCCTTACAAACCTTATTGAGTTCTTTGAGAAGGTGACCAGACAGGTGAATGTGGGTAAAGCGGTTGATGTGGTGTATATGTATTTCAATAAGGCATTTGATAAGGTTCCCCACGGTAGGCCATTGCACAAAATATGGAAGCATGGGATTGGGGGTGATATAGCAGCTTGGATCAGAAATTGGCTAGCTGAAAGAAGACAGAAGATGGTAGTTGATGGGAAATGTTCATCATGTAGTTTGGTTACTAGTGATGTACCACAAGGTCCACTTCTATTTGTCATTTTTATAAATGACCTGGATGAGGGCATAGAAGGATGGGTTAGTAAATTTGTGGATGGTACTAAGGTCGGTAGATTTGTGGATAGTGCCAAAAGATGTTGTAGGTTACAGAGGGACATTGATAAGCTGCAGAGCTGGGCTGAGAGGTGGCAAATGGAATTTAATGCGGAAAAGTGTGAGGTGATTCACTTTGGAAGGAGTAACAGGAATGCAGAGTACTGGGCTAATGGTAAGATTCTAGGTAGTGTATGAACAGAGGGATCTCTGTGTTCATGTACATAGATCCCTGAGAGTTGCCACCCAGTTGATAGGGTTGTTAAGAAGACATACGGTGTCTTAGTGTTTATTAGTAGAGGGATTAAGTTTTGGAGTCATGAGGTCATGCTGCTGCTGTACAAAACTCTGGTGCGGCCACACTTGGAATATTGCATAAAGTTCTGGTCACCGTATTATAGGAAGGATGTGGAAGCTTTGGAAAGGGTTCAGAGGAGATTTACGAGGATGTTGCCTGGTATAGAGGAAATGTCTTGCAAGGACAGGCTGAGGGACTTGAGGCTGTTTACGTTAGAGAGAAGAGGGTTGAGAGGTGATTTAATTGAGACATATAAGATAACCAGAGGGTTAGATAGGGTGGACAGTGAGAGCCTTTTTCCTCAGATGGTGATGGCTAGCACGAGGGGACATTGCTTTAAATTGAAGGGTGATAGATATAGGACAACTGTCAGAGGTAGTTTCTTTACTAAGAGAGTAGTAAGGGCATGGAATGACCTGCCTGCAACAGTAGTAGACTGGCCAACTTTAAACTCCTGCAGCGCCAGACCACAACAACACGACAATTGGAGGAAGAGCGCCTCATCTTCCGCCTAGGAACCCTCCAACCACAAGGGATGAACTCGGATTTCACCAGTTTCCTCATTTCCCCTCCCCCCACCTTGTCTCAGTCAAATCCCTCGAACTCAGCACCGCCTTCCTAACCTGCAATCTTCTTCCTGACCTCTCCGCCCCCACCCCAGTCTGACCTATCACCCTCACCTTGACCTCTTTCCACCTATCGCATTTCTGACGCCCTTCCCCCAAGTCCCTCCTCCCTACCTTTTATCTTAGCCTGCTGGACAAACTTTCCTCATTCCTGAAGAAGGGCTTATGCCCGAAACGTCGATTCTCCTGTTCCCTGGATGCTGCCTGACCTGCTGCGCTTTTCCAGCAACACATTTTCAGCCCTGGCCAACTTTAAAGGCATTTAAATAGTCATTGGATAGACATATGGATGAAAATGGAATAGTGTAGATTAGAAGGGCTTCAGATTAGTTTCACAGGTTGGCGCAACATCGAGGGCCAAAGGGCCTGTGCTGTGCTGTAATGTTCTATGTTCTAAATTCCCTACTATCAACGGTCCTGGTGATTACCATTAGCCAGAAACTGAACTGGACTTGCTATGTAAATACAGAGGCTACAAGAGCAGGTCAGAGGCAAGGAATACTGCAGTGAGTAACTCACTTCCTTAATTCCTAAAGACTGTGCATCATCAACAAGGCACACTCAGGGGTATGATGGGATACTCCCTGCTTTGCCTGGACAGGTGTAGCTCCAACAACACTCAAAAAGCTTTGACACCATCCAGAGCAAAACAGCCCAATTGAGCTAACTGAGCCATGGCTGACACTACAGAAGATTGAAAACCAGAAATTGGTATAGTTGAGAAAAAAAATGAGTCAGGGAAAGCACGCTCAGTTACTCCAATCACTGGGAGAAAATTGAAAAATAATTTGCAACCATTTGCACAAGAAAAGCTCGTCGTTTGACAACATTGAAGATTAGCTCAGCAAGGCAGTGAAAAGACATTTGGAAAAACAAACTAACACGCAGAAAGCTAAGAGGATGAGGGGCCATGAAAGGGGACAGAAAGCAGAAGGATAAAACATGAGGAAAGTTGAAGATGGGAGTCAAACTGAAATCATAAGTGGTGGAAATGCACAAGGGGTGTGATAAAATTATCAAGTTGTTTTAAGAATAATTTTAACTTGCATCAAGAATGCTCCTAAGGGCTCAGATGGTGAGCACACGTTCCAGGGAGCCATAAGCTGAGCCATTCAGACCTGGGAATTGACAAGACTAAACCTCTTTGCTCAGCTAATAACTTCAGGTCAAGTAATGGTGGAGGGATCAGTACCACAGGAGGCTGGGGTTGAAGAGAAATAAAGTTGGCAAGAACTTCCTCAATTAACAATACCTCATGACCCTCAGCTGGGAAAACAGTGTGAGTATCAAATGAGGGTTTGTTTGTTACAGCTGCAACACTAACTTTCTCAAAATCAAATTCTCTCAAATTCACAACATCAAGAAAGAAAAGTGCCATGTACACTCAAAGTTTTATGGAAATGAGAATCATATGAGTGAGTAGTGAGTCATAGTAGTGAGTAGTGGGCAGCACGGTGGCACAGTGGTTAGCACTGCTGCCTCACAGCGCCTGAGACCCGGGTTCAATTCCCGACTCAGGCGACTGACTGTGTGGAGTTTGCACGTTCTCCCCGTGTCTGCGTGGGTTTCCTCCGGGTGCTCCGGTTTCCTCCCACAGTCCAAAGATGTGCAGGGTCAGGTGAATTGGCCATGCTAAATTGCCCATGGTGTTAGGTAAGGGGTAAATGTAGGGGTATGGGTGGGTTGTGCTTCGGCGGGGCGGTGTGGACTTGTTGGGCCGAAGGGCCTGTTTCCACACTGTAAGTAATCTAATCTAATCTAATCTAATCTAATCTAATAGAACATAGAACACAGTGCAGTACAGGCCCTTCGGCCCTCGATATTGTGCCGACCTGTCATACCAATCTGAAGCCCATCTAACCTACACTATTCCATGTATGTCCATATGCTTGTCCAATGATGACTTAAATGTACTTAAAGTTGGTGAATCTACTACCGTTGCAGGCAAAACATTCCATACCCTTACTACTCTCTGAGTAAAGAAACTACCTCTGACATCTGTCCTATATCTGTCACCCCTCAATTTAAAGCTATGCCCCCTAATGCTCGCCGTCACCATACTCGGAAAAAGGCTCTCCCTGTCCACCCTATATAACCCTCTGATTATCTTATATGCATCTCTTAAGTCACTTCTCAACCTTCTTCTCTCTAATGAAAACAGCCTCTAGTCTTTCAGCCTTTCCTCGTAAGACCTTCCCTCCATACCAGGTAACATCCTCTGCACCCTTTCCAAAGCTTCCACATCCTTATAATGCGGTGACCAGAACTGTACACAATACTCCAAGTGTGGCCGCACCAGAGTTTTGTACAGCTGTAGCATAACCTCATGATCTATTTGCATGCCTGTGTATTACCCATTCTCCCCTCATTTATGCTGTATACAGTTTGCTATTCTCTCACACAGTGAAGAGAAACTAGACCATGACCAATTGTCCAGCTTCCTCATATGGGCCTCCCCCCTGGCCAGTCTACCCCGATATCTCAAGGCACTCTCTATGGGCAGTAATCACCCTGTCTATGTACAAGCATTAACCATCACCTCATTATGGTATGTCTTCAATTCACTTACACTCCTCAGTGCAGTGATGAAGTGTATTGTATCAGTAATCTTGCATTGCAATGCAACACCAGTGTTACTACCAGGTCACTTTGTGTGCAAGGACAGGCATCAGTTGCATGATTGGAATATCCTGGAGCTCTTAGCTTACTCTTTCAGCCTCATTCACTTTCCATTTACTTGTCTCCATCTCTGCTCTATTTCAACAGCCAGGTGACTTATAGGGCTGTTTACTGGAAGACAAGGACTACCTGTGCAACTGTGGCTGATGACTCCAATACATGACCCCCTGACTGAGGCCAAGTGTAGATAGAATGTAGTCCATTCTTCCACCAGGGCCATTGTGGAGCAATACCCCCAAATATGAGGTCCCATTGCTCAGATTGGTCTGGAATTGGGGATCATTGTAGTTCACTCCAAATAGATTGTGCTATCTAATCCTAAAGTGCTATTCTCAACACAAATGGAGCAGGCAAAGAGGGGATGGAATGGATTCCCTGATGAGCTGGAAGAGCAGCTATAGTTTTTCAAGAGGAACATGAATGCTGTGAGCACCAGAAACATTACCTTTAAGTGATAGAGCAGTGCAGGGTTGGGTGCAACAAACCAGGCAGGATTCACTCGACATAAACTTCCAACAAATGTCCCTTGGGTGAGGTCATCACACATTGACGATAAATTTGTTGTTGCTTGAAAGGCAAGCAGTATCAATTTGTTCCCAGAAAGAACTGCAGCATTTTTTTTTGTTTGTATTTTCTTTGTCATTTCTCTCGTTCAATAATGGCTTAGATTTTCAACTGACGGCTTTCAAACATGCGATGCTCCCACATTGAAAAATGAGAAAGTGTTTTGCGAATTAAGGAGAAAAGCAACACTTCTTCGGACAGAGTATCCACACAGTATCGCTAAAACAAGGAGCATCTGCAGCTTCATTCTTGCAAGTTGGTCAGAGACAAGATGCTGAAAAGAGACAAATATTTATGACCATCAGATTCCATTTACAATGACGTGCCCTCAAAAGTGTTGCTTTTTCATTTCCCTTCCCCTATGAGTGCACATGAGTTGTAACTATGGCATTTGTAACATGAATACTGGAAGATCCCAGCAGAGGGGAGTACTTCTGCCATTGATGAGCACATGATAGTGGGAGAGCAGGAGGAGTGTGAGTACATGCAGTGCTGTGTGCATAATGAGGTGTGCATTGGAGAATAGTGCTAGATCTCATGGAACGAAACTGTCCATGAAACTCCCAGAAATTGGCACTTTTTGGACAATTCTATCCAAGATCTTTATTACTTGAAATATAAATTTCCTCTGCCTCTTTAAGATGCTATTAATTTTGTTTATGTCCATATTTTTATTCTGATAGACACTGGAAAGATAGGATTTATAGGTGAAAGTGAGGACTAAAGATGCTGGAGAGTTGAAAAAACATGGCGCTGGAGAAAGCACAGCAGGTCAGGCAGCATCCAAGGAGCAGGAGAATCAATGTTTTAGGCGTAACCCTCTATCCTGAAGAAGGGTTATGCCCAAAACATTGATCCTCTTACTCCTCGGATGCTGCCTGACCTGCCGTGCTTTCTCCAGCGCCACGCTTTTTCAAGATAGTGTTTATTATTACCCATCTCTCTGGGATTTAAGGCATCCAGCAAATATAGTGGTGAATTTTCCTTGGAGCCAGCCATCAGTTGATCAGATTCAACCAACACAATTTTGCAATTTTCCTTGGTGGAATGAGTTTGACCAGTACCATACAGGACATGGGTGAAATACCATTTTCATTTTTGTTCATTCTCACGGCATGGTGCTGCCTTCCAAGCAGTTGGCTCAGGTTTGATTCCAGGCCGTCACATGTTCAGAATTTATGGTCAACACAGTAGCTCAGTGGTTAACAAAGCTGCCTCACAACGCCAGGAGCTGGGCTCGATTCCACCCTTGGGTGTCTGTCTGTATGCAGTTTGCATGTTCTCCCTGTGTCTATGTGGGTTTTCTCCAGGTTCTCTGCTTTCCTCCCACACTTCAAAGATATGCAGTTTAGTGGATTGGCCATGCTAATTTGCCAAGTGTCCAGGGATGTGCAGGCTCTGTGGATTAGCTACGGTAAATGCAGGGTAAAGTGGTGGGTCTGGGTGGGATGCTCTTTGGAGGATTGGTGTGGGCTCGATGGACCAAATAGCTTGCTTCCAAACTGTAGGGATATTATGATTGTTTTCAGCAACCACTTTGGGAGTTACACATTGGCCCATCTCTTGGAGCAGATCCATTTGCAAAAATGGTATGCAAGCAGGCAAATATGTGATCGTAATATCTTGCAGTTTATGAGCTTACAATAATGGTTGCTGTCAGTGCTTTGTGTTCTCAGCTGCTCAAGTCCCACATTGCAGCTGACTGCAAATATATTATTTACCATAATTCACTCAATTCAATTGGATAGGTGGGAGGGAAAAACAAATCTCGAAACTGCAGTGAGAGAAGTGTTCCTCCCTTTATAGCAAATTATTTAATGTTTAATAACAATAAAATCAATCCTGACAATATGATACTTAGTCCTTCAACTATTTCCATATCATGTTTTCACAAAGCATTCAGAATATGAGGCATTCATTTATTTATTACTGAGTTGGAGAATTAAGCTAAGTGGAAGTTGGCAAAAACTGACACAATCAAGTCAATGACTCAAAAAGCTTTACACCAGACCAGGATCAAGACTAATACCACGAGGAATTTGGAACAGCATTCCTTACCACAGTAGGGAGTGACCCAAAAAGTGACGGTTGTGGGTGTTTTGGGACCTGTTTGAGATTTTCCTTAATGTCTCACACTCTTATGAAGACTGAACCACATCCCATCTGGCACAGTTGTACACAGCTTGAGAAGGTTTGAAACTGGATTTAATTTTTTCAACATGCCACTCACACTTTGATAGAAATCCAGGGATTTAAATGCCACAGAACACAGTTTTAAACCCTCTTGTAGATTAGCTTAGGAAATCACGAGGCTTGGTTGGATGTAGAAATTCCTTCAGCCCATCTAATATAACACAACCATCGAATAACCATTAACCGGCCAGTCCCTAATCATAATCATCCATGCAAACATTCGACCTATTGCCTGTGTTGACTTTTTGCCCCAGACTGCAATGGAACATCTTAACTAGGACGGCATCCTAGCTGTTTTCTGATCCTTGGTGATATTTCCCATCTTCAAGCGGGTGAGCCGTGTAGCTTTAACACAATGAAAGAGCGTGTATAAAAGGGTCAGTGGTTGTGTTCGATACTTCAAATTCTAATTCCAAACTGAGCATTAGATATAATCATTGCCTAGACACCGAGAATGCAAGCAGAATTGTATGCCAGAGGTGTTTTTGCTTTGTTCCTGATACTGGTGAATTTGTTCCACTTCAGCAGCCATTACAAACACTGCCTGAACTCTCAGTAACCTCAGCCTTTACCGACACTTCTTTTAAATTCATTTTTGTCGGATGTGGGTGTTGCTGGCCGGTCAGCATTTATTGCCCATCCCTAGTTGCCCTTGAGAAGGTGGTGGTGAGCTGCCTTCTTGAACTGTTGCAGTCCACCTGCTGTGGGTTGACCGACAATGCCCATAGGGAAGGAATTCCAACATTTTGACCCAGTGATATATATCCAAGTCAGGATGGTGAGTAGCTTGGAGGGGAACTTGAAGGTGATAGTGTTCCCATGTACCTGCTACCCTTGTTCTTCTAGATGGAAGTGGTCGTGGGTTTGGAAGGTGCTGTCTGAGGATCTTTGGTGAATTTCTGCAGTGCATCTTGTAGACATTACACACAGCTGCTACTGAGCTTCAATGGTGGAGGGATGTTTGTGAATGTGATGCCATTCAAGCAGACCGCTTTGTCTTAAATGGTGTCAGGCTTCTTGAGTATTGTTGGAGCTGCACCCATCCAGGCAAGTGGGGAGTTTTCCATCACATTCCTGACTTGGGCCTTGTAAATGGTGGACAGGCTTTTAGGAGTCAGGAGGTGAGTTTCTCACTGCAGCATTCCTAGCTTCTGACCTGCTCTTGTAGCCACTATGCTTATGTGGTAGCTCCAATTGAGTTTCTGGTCAATGATGACCCCAAGAATGTTTGTAGTGGGGGTTTTGGTGATGGTAACGACATTAAATGTTAAAGGGCGGTGGTTAGATTGTCTCTTATTGGTGATGGTCACAGCCTGGCATTTATGTGGTGTGAATGTTTCTTGCCACTTGTTGGCCCAAGCCTGGATATTGTTCAGATCTTGTTGCAGTTGAGCAGTGATTGCTTCAGTATCTGAGGAGTCATGAATGGTGCTGAACATTGTAGAGTCATTGGCAAACATCTCCACTTCTGACCTCATGATGGAAGGAAGGTCATTGATGAAGCAGCTGAAGATGGTTGGGCCTAGAACACTACCCTGAGGAACGTATGCAGAGATGTCCTGGAGCTGAGATGACTGACTTCCAACAATCACAACCATCTTTCTATGTACCAGGTATGACTCCTGCCAGCAGAGAGTTTTGTCAATGATACCCTTTGATTGCTAGGGCTCCTTGATGCCACACTGAGTCAAATGCATCCTTGATATTAAGGACTGTTAGTCACACTGCCCTCTGGAATTCAACTGTTTTGTCCATGTTTGAACAAAGGCTGTAATGAGGTCAGGAGCTGAGTGGTCCTGGTGGAACCCAAACTGGATGTCACTAAGCAGGTTATTGCTGAGCAGATGCTGCTTGATAATACTGTTGATCACACCTTCCATCACTTTTTTGATATCACGAATAAACTGCTGGGCAGGTAAATAGCCAGGTTGGATTTGTCCTGTAATTTATGTACAGGATATACCTGGACAATTTTCTACATTGTCAGGTAGATGCCAGTGTTGTAACTGTACTGGAAAAGCTTGGTTAGGGGAGTGGCAAGTTCTGGAACATATCTTCAGATTATTCCCGGAATGTTGTCAATGTTGACGATGGAGATACTTGTGGAGCGTTTTCCTCAAGTGAGTTGTTCAATTGTCCTCTATCAATCTCGACTGCATGTACCAAGACTATGAAGCTTAGATCTGATCTGTTGGTTGTGGGATTGCTTAGCTCTGACTATCACTTGCTGGTTAGACTGGCTTGCAGGTTGTCCTGTTTGGTAGCTTCACCACATTGATACCTCATTTTCAGGTATGCCTGGTGCTGCTCCTGGCATGGCCTCCTGCACTCTCCATTGAACCAGGGTTGAATCCCTGGTTTGATGATAATTGAAATAACTCCACAGAGACCAGTATCCTGTCAGCAAGTCACCCTTTATTTATGTGTGCATAGTACTTGACACTAGGGGGATGCAACTTCCTCAGACCAGTTCTCAGAGTGAGCAGAATCTCTGACACTCCATTTTATATCTGTCAGCCAGGGCTCCCTGATTTGACCAGGTTAGCAAGGAGGAGGTGATGGTCTAGTGATATCATTGGTGGACTATTAATCCAGAGACTCAGCTAATGTTCTGGGATCTGGAATTGTGAATCTAATGCTGTTGATTGTCAGAAAAACCCATCTGGTTCACTAAGGTCCTTTAGGGAAGGAAACTGCAATCCTTACCTGGTCCTTATCTTGTCTTACCTGGTCCTTACCTTATCCTCAAGGCAGACTTCGGGATAGGCAGCAGCGAAAATTGGCTGAGCAGAGGCTGATAGTTAAGTTCGGTACCCATAGGGAGGGCCTCAACCGGGACCTTGGGTCCATGTCACACTACAGGTGACCCCCATTGCACTATACACACACACAGACACTACTACACACATACACTCTCTCTCACACACACAGGCACTCCTATACACACATGCACATGGACACACATGTACGCAGACACGCACACAGACACCCACACACACCCTTACAGACATACACACTCCCACACTCACACATGCACCCCCTCACAGACTTAAGACACTCTACACTCACTACGCACACACATACACTTTCTCACACTCACAACCCCCAACCCAGGCAGACACGTACACACAGTCAGACAAAGACCCACATGCACACATATATTTTGTGGGGTGAATTTGTACTTGCAGGGTTACATATTACTTTGCTCAAAAACTGCATGCATTCGTGTAGAACTCTGAGCACAAAAACTGCATGAATTCATGTAAAACTCCATTGTCTCACTTGTTAGATTAGAATCAATCTAAACATCATGGCATAGACAGAGAGCACAGGGGGATAACACCTTCAACATATTGTCTAGCTATCACCATTGTTAACAGCTAACTTGAATGCAACTTTAAAAAAAAAGGTTTTGTGATTTACACATGAAAGAAGTGAAACTATCATGATATTCAAACAGATGAAAGACTTAACAGGCAATCAATTTTACAATGTATAATTTCAGTTACATCACTGTAAATTTTTGCTATAAATTCTGTGTTAGGATTCAGCCCTCCACTACCACCTGATGAAGAAGCGACGCTCCGAAAGCTAGTGCTTCCAATTAAACCTGTTGGACTACAACCTGGTGCTGTATGATTTTTAACTTTGTACATCCCAGTCCAACACTGGCATCTCCAAATCTTACCTGGTCTGGCCTACATGTGACTCCAGACCCACAACAATGTATTTTACTCTTCACTTCCGTCTGGCCAATTCGGAATGGGCAATAAATGCTGGCCGAGCCAAAGATGCCCTCTCCCATGAATGAATTTAAAAAAAGATCCCAATCAGGGAACTCACATTCTCTGAGGTCCACTTGGCCAACCTCATTACGATCACTACCTCCCTCCACCATGGGGATGTAGGCCCGTTCTTTTTCTTGAAGCCTCTCTTGGTATTTTCACACCCAGGTCGGTTCCTCTGACTCAGTCACGGACACAAGCAGTGTTTACCAGACTATAGCCCGCCTCATGCCCCAGAGTGTCTCAGAAGAAATTCATCCTCTTCATCAGGCGGGAAAGGGATTGAGGCTGCAAATCCATCATATCTATCTCAGACTCTGAAGTTTCTTCAATGCTACATGGAGGGGGAAAACCCATAGGTTCTGACAGCCCATCTGGCTGTTCTGAGGGGCTGGGTGTGTTTTGTTCCTGCCCCATTTGCGAGTTTGTAGCTTTCATGTGATACATATGCTTGTTCAGGACCACCTCACCAATCTGAACTTTGTACATCCTGGTACTTCACTTCATGTTTTGGTGCCTAGATTGATGACCAGGTGATGCATCCAGTTACATTTCTTTGAGACTTTGTAGCAATTAACACAACTGAGTGGCTTGCTCGGCCATTTCAGACGGCAGTTAAGAGTCGACCACACTGCTTAGACAAGGTGAGGATGGCGGATTTCCTTCAAGACATTAGTGAACAAACAATCACCAATGATGTCATGGTCATCAGTAGATCCTTAATTCCGGATTTTTATTTATTGAATACAAATTCCATCATGGTGGATTCCAGCCCAGGTAAATAACTCAGAATATTAACTGAGTTGCTGGATTAATAGTCTAGTAATAACACCACTAGACCATCGCAGCCCTGCGTAATGCTGTCGACTTATGTAGATCATCTGCATATGGCTCTTTTCAATGTCAAGACTAGCAATGTTTCCTGCCCTGTTTCCTCTGTAGCAACACTTAGTCAACATTCCTGCCCTTACCATAGTTTCCTCTTTGCTGGCAAAATTCAGCAGCTGTTTCACTTGATTTCTTTTTATTATCGAGTTGAAGTTATAGATCAAAGCTGTCTGGTTAAACTTTGAATGTGTTCATTCAGAGGATTCAACAGAGACCACCCTCTGACATGTCAAATCTGACAAGCCTTGCGTTGCATCAACTCAAGTCTATTGTGCCAACATCTAAGCACAGGGCTTCACAGAGTCCAGCATGTAGCAAGATTGTGTTGGGGCTATAGCTTAAATTGTTCTTTCGAGTAAGGCATCTTATCGTGTACAGGAGCTAAATGCGAGAGGAAACCAGTAATTTTGATAATAGCCTTAATCAGCTGTACTGGCATTTATCCTTGGTGTTGCTCGTCCCCTCCCTTAGATATTGTGCCTTTGTGATGTGGTGAGTTGAATAGAGAGAAAATAAATTTAGCTCGTGCTTAAAATAAATGAGCATTTCTAAAATAAAAACCGCATTAAATCCTGAAAGCTTCAAGGGTTTAAGCAGGAGTTGGCATTGGTTGTGTTGGCTTCTCTAAGCTGTATGGCAGAGGGATACATATGTTTTAAGAATCAAAAATTAATATAGTACTTAACCTGAGAACGTCTGTCAAATGTTATTTGCTGTGCTAGAATGTAAATAATTCTATGTGCTTATAAGATCATAGGACATAAAAGTAGAACATTCAGCCCATCACACCTGCTCTGCCATCTGAGATGAAGGCTATTTTATTAATCTTCAATTACATTTCCTTGCCTTTTATTTATAACCCTCAACTCACTGACTCATTAAAAATCTGTCTCTCTCAACCTTAAAAAGACTTAATAACCCAACCTCCGAAGCCCTCTAAGATAAAGAATTCCAGATTCACTACTCTCAGAGAAGAAGAAATTCCACCTCATTTCTGTCCTAAATGAGTGACCCCTTACTCTGAGATTACAACTTCTGGTCCTAATGATTCCAACAAAGGGCACCAATCTTTCTGTAAACTACCCTATCAAGTCCCCAAAGACTCTTATATGATTCAATGAGATCATTCTTCCAAATGTCTCTCAGGTCTACCTATCTCTGTCTTATAAGGATATTCAATGACTCTGTTTCCACCGTCTTTTCAGGAAGAAAATTTCAAAGACTCACAACACTTGAAAAATAAATTTCACCTCATTTTTGTTTTAAATGGGCAATGCCTGATTTATAAGCAGTGACCCCTAGTTCTACATTCTTCCATCAGAGGTAATATCTACTCTACATCTACCATGTCAGTCTAATGTGTTTCAATCAAGTTGTGATTGAAACACATTACACAATTGTGGGCGGCACGGTGGCACAGTGGTTAGCACTGCTGCCTCGCAGCGCCAGAGACCCGGGTTCTATTCCCGACTCAGGCGACTGACTGTGTGGAGTTTGCACGTTCTCCCCGTGTCTGCGTGGGTTTCCTCCGGGTGCTCCGGTTTCCTCCCACAGTCCAAAGATGTGCAGGTTAGGTGAATTGGCCATACTAAATTGCCCGTAGTGTTAGGTAAGGGGTGGGTGTAGGGGTATGGGTGGGTTTCGCTTTGGCGGGTCGGTGTGGACTTGATGGGCCGAAGGGCCTGTTTCCACACTGTAATCTAATCTAATCAAGTTGCCTTTTACACTTGTAAGCTCCAATGAATACAACCTGACCTGTCCAACCTTTCCACATAAGACAAACCTCTCATTCCAGTTAATTGCATGGTAAACCATCTCTTAATTGCTTCCAATGCATTAACACCCTTCATTAGGTAAAATTACCAATTACTTTGCGATAGTGACTATATTTCAAAAATAAATTTAATTGGCTGGACGTGTCCTGACAGAACGAAGGGCACTATATAAATGTAAGTTTTTCTTCTCTTCATATAGCTGGCTTGTATTTTTGGCATTTTACCATGAGATTGCGTAAACATTGGTCAGAGTGGTTTATGAGCCACCAAACAGCATTGTACAAAAGAGGAAATTAGAGGCAAATAGAGGGCAAGGGGAAGGCAATAATTGTGGTTTCTTCAATCTACAAATAGACTGGTAAATCTAATCAGAACCAATTCAGTAAAAGAAGAATTCCTGGTATGTGTGCAAAGTAGTTTTCTGGAGCACTATGTTGAGAAGTCAGCTAGGTTACAGACTATTAGATCTGATATTGTGCAATGAGAAAGGTTTAATTAATAATATTAATGTAAAAGCGAAGGCAATGGCCTATTGGTATTATCACTAGACCATTAATCTAGAAACTCAGCTAATGTTTTGGCAACCCAAGTGGAATTTGAATTTAATTAAAACAAAATCTGGAATTAAGAATTTGCTGATGGTGTGGAGGAGCTGGTGTTAGACCAGAGTGGACAAAGCTAAAAAATCACACAACTCCAGGTTATGGTCCAACAGGTTTATTTGGAAGCACGAGCTTTCAGAGCACTGTTCCTTCATCCTGATGACTCTTAGCTGCCCTCTGAAATGGCCTAGGAAACCATTCAGTTGTACCAACTGCTACAAAGTCTCAAAATGAAAATGGAAGGATCACCTGACACCAGAGAAAACTATAGCAGAAACAGCCCTGTCGACCCTGCAAGGTCCTCCTTACTAACATCTGGGGGCTAGTGCCAAAATTGGGAGAGCTGTCTCATCGACTAGTCAAGCAACAGCCTGACATAGTCATACTCATGGAATCATACTGCATAGACAATGTCTCAGACACCACCATCACCATCTCTGGATATGTCCTGTCCCATTGGCAGGACAGACCCAGTAGAGGTGGCAGCGCACTAGTATACAGTTGGGAAGGAGTTACCCTGGGAGTCCTCAATGTTGACTTCAGGCCCCATTGAGTCTTGTGGCTTCAGGTTAAACATGAGCAAGGAAACCTCCTGCTAATTACCACATACCGTCCTCCCTCAGCTGAGAAATTGGTATTCCTCCACGTTGAGCAACATTTAGAGGAAGCACTGACGATGGCAAGGGCAGAAAATATACTCTGGGTGGGGGATTTCAATATCCACCACCAAGAGTGGCTTGGCAGCAGTACCACAAATTGAGCTTGTCAGGTCCTAAAGGACATAGCTCCTAGACTGTGGCAGGTGGTGAGGGAACCAACAAGACAGAAAAACATACTTGACGTTATCCTTAGCAAGCGTCTGGCTGCAGATGCATCTGCCATGACAGCATTGATAAGAGCAACCACTGCACAGTCCTTGTGGAGACAAAGTCCTGCCTTCATATTGAGAATAACATCCATCATGATGTGTGGCACTATCACTGCGCTAAATGGAACAGACTCTGAACAGATCTAGCAGCTCAAGACTGGACATCCATGAGGCACTGTGGGCCTTCAAGAGCAGCAGAATTGTACTCCAACACAATCTCTAACCTCATGGCCTGGCATATCCCCCACTCAACCATTACCATCAAGCCAGGGGATCAACCCTGGTTCAATGGAGAGTGCAGGAGGCCATGCCAGGAGCAGCACCAGGCATACGAGAAGATGAGGTGTCACCCTGGTGAAACCACCAAACAGGGCCACTTGCATGCCAAACAGAATAAGCAGCAAATGATGGACAGAGCTAACCAATCACGCAACCAACAGATCAGATCTAAATTCTAGAGTCCTGCCACACCCAGTCGTGAATGTTGGTGGACGATTAAACAACTCACTGAAGGAGGAGACTCCATAAATATCCCCATCCTCAATGATGGATGAGCCCAACGCATCAGTGCAAAAGATAGGGCTGAGGCATTCACAGCAAATTTCGGCCAGAGGTGCCGAGTAGATTATCCATCTCAGCTTCCTTCGTTGGTTCCCAGCACCACAGCCACCAGACTTCAGCCAATTCGATTCACTCCACATCATATCAAGAATCAGTTGGAGACATTAGATTCTGCAAAGGCTACAGGCCCTGACCACATTTTGGCAATAGTACTGAAGACTTGTGCTCCAGAACTTGCTGCTCCCCTTTTCCAATGCAGTTGCAACACTGGTATATTCCCAAAGATGTGGAAAATGCCTGGGTATATCATGTACATAAAAAGCTGGACAAATCAATATGGTCAATTACCAACCCATCAGTCTACTCTCGATCATCAGTAAAATGATGGAAAGTGTGAGCAACAGCACCTGCTCAGCAATAACCTGCTCAGTGACGCCCAGTTTGGGTTCTGCCAGGGCCACTCAGCTCCTGATCTCATTACAGGCTTGGTTCAAATATGGACAAAAGAGCTGAATTCCAGAGGTGAGGTGAGAGTGACAGCCTTTGACATCAAGACTACAGTCAACCAAGTGTGGCATCAAGGAGCCTTGGCAAAACATAATCAATGGGTATCATGGACAAAACTCTCTGCTGGTAGGAATCATATCTGGTACTTAGGAATATGGTTGCGATTGTTAGAAGTTCATCTCAGCTCCAGAGCACCTCTGTAGGAGCCCCTCAGGTTAGTGTCCCAGACCCAACCATCCAAAGCTTCATCAATGACCTTCCCTCCACCATAAGGTCAGAAGTGGGGATGTTCGGTGATGATTGCACAATGTTCAGCACCAATCATGACTCCTGAGATACTGAAGCAGTCCATGTTCAAATGCAACAAGATCTGGACAATATCCACCTTGGGCTGACAAGTGGCAAGTAACATTCGCACCACATAAAGGCCAGGCTATGACCATCCCCAACAAGAGATAATCTAACCACCACCCCTTGATATTCAATAATGTTAGCATCACTGAATTCCTTACTATCAATATCCTCAGAGTTATCATTGACGAGAAACACAACTGGACTCAGCATATAAACACAGGGCTACAAGAGCAGGTCAAAGGTGAGGAATGTTGTGGAGAGTTACTCACCCCCTGACTCCCCAAAACCTGTCCACCATCTACAAGGCATGAGTCAGGAGTATGATGGAATGCTCCCCACTTGCCTGGATGAGTACAATCCTAAGAACATTCAAGAAGCTTGACACCATCCAAGACAAAGCAACCTGCTTGATTGGCACTACATTCACAAGTATCCACTCCCTCCACCACCAATGCTTAGTAGCCACAGTGTGTACTATCTACAAGAAGCCCTGCAGAAATTCACCAAAAATCCTTAGACTGAAGGAAAAGGGCAGCAGATATATGGGAACACTATCACCTTCAAGTTACCCTCTAAGCTGTTCACCTTCCTGACTTGGAAATACATCGCAATTCCTTCACTATCACTGGATCAAAATCCTGGGATTCCCTCCCCAATGGCATTGTGGGTCAACCCACAGCAGGTGGACTGCAGCAGTTCAAGAAGACAGCTCATCACCACCTTCTCAAGGGCAACTAGGGATGGGCAATAAATGCTGGCCCAGCCAGTGACACCCATATCCCACAAATGAATCAATTAAATAAAACCTTTAGGGAATAGTAACCATAATGTGAGAATTTCCCATTAAGTGTGAAAAAATGCAGTTCAATCTGAAACTAAAGTCATAAATCTAAACAAGGGATTTATGAAAATATGCGGAGAATGTTGGCTGTGGTGAATTGGAAAAAACACATGAAACATTTTGACAGCAGATTGGAAATAGTATTTAAAGAATTAATGCTTGATTTTCTAAGAACACGCATTCTTTAAATCAAAAATACTCAACAGCCATGGCTAACAAGAAAAGTTAAAAGAAGTATTAAATCTAAGGGGGAGGCATATAAAGTTGCAAAAAGATGTTATAACCCTGAGAATGGGGGCAGTTTTAAATTTCAACCCAGGAGGATCAAGATATTGATGAAGAAAGAGAAAATTTACTACGAGCATAAAATAACAAGAAACACAAAAATGGATTAAAAAAGGTTTTTTTAGGGTATGTAAAAAGGCAACAATTATTAAAGACAAAAGTATGTTTATTACAGGCAGAGAAAGGAGAATATGTAATGGGAAACACAGAAATGGCAGAGAAGCTTTGGAAGTACTCTGGACTGGACATTCTGAGAAATGTAGATTGGGTTGGGATATCTGGTTGGCATGGACGGGTTGGACCAAAGGGTCTGTTTCCGTGCTGTACATCTCTATGACTCTATGACCATCATAGTTCGACTGTCACTTCACTCCTACTTTCTGCATTCAGACTGAACTCTACACCTATGCCCAGCAATTCTGTTCTCAGAACTTTCTGAGGGTGAGGGGTGACCTTATAGAGGTTTATGAAACAATGAAGGGCATGGCAGGCCGACGAGGGGAGAGGCCATTTTGGATTTGATGCTCGGCAATGAGCCGGGGCAGGTATCAGATCTTGCGGTGGTATCAGTGACCACACCTGCCTCACATTCTACATAGCTATGGAGAAGGAGAGAAGCAGGCACAATGGGAGGATATTTAATTGGGGAAAAGGAAACTATGATGCTATCAGACGTGAGTTGGGAAGCATGGACTGGGAGCAATTGTTCCATGGAAAGGGCACTATAGACATGTGGAGACTATTTAAGGAGCAGTTGTTGCGAGTGATGCATAAATGTGTTCCTCTGAGACAGGCAAGAAGGGGTAAGGTAAAGGAACCTTGGATGACGAAAGCGGAGGAGCTTCTCGTCAAAAGAAAGAAGACAGCTTATGTAAAGTGGAGGAAGCAAGGGTCTTGCTCAGCTCTAGAGGATTACAGGCAGGCGAGGAAGAAGCTCAAAAATGATCTGAGAAGAGTCAGGAGGGGGCACGAAAAAGGCTTGGCAGGAAGGATTAGGGAGAGTCCAAAGGCATTTTACACATTTGTGAGGAATAAGAGAATGATCAAAGAAAGAGTAGGGCCGATCAGGGATAGCATAGGGAACTTGTGTATAGAGTCTTGGAAGCCCTAAATGAGTTTTTTGCTTCTGTCTTTATTAAGGAAAATGACCTTGTAGTGAATGAAACCATTGAAGAGCAGGTATGCATTCTGGAACGGATAGAGATTGAGGAAGCTGATGTGCTGAAAATTTTGACAAACATTAAGATTGACAAGTCACCAGGGCCAGAGCAGATTTGTCCTCGGCTGCTTTGGGAAGTGAGAAATGTGATTGCTTCACCGCTTGCGAAGATCTTTGCGTTCTCGCTCACCACCGGAGTCGAACCTGAGGATTGGAGGGGGACAAATGTAATTCCTCTCTTCAAGAAAGGAAATAGGGAAATCCCCCGGCAAATATAGACCAGTCAGTCTCATGTCTGTTGTCTGCATGGTGTTGGAAAGGATTCTGAGGGATAGGATTTATGACCATCTAGAAGAGCATGGCTTGATTAAATGCAGTCAGCATGGCTTTGTGAGGGGCAGGTCATGCCTCACAAATCTTATTGAATTCTTTGAGGATGTTACTCGACAAGTTGATGAGGGTCGAGCGGTGGATGTGGTGTATATGGACTTCAGCAAGGCATTTGATAAGGTTTCCCATGGTAGGCTCGTTCTGAAGGTCAGGAGGAATGGGATACAAGGAACTTTAGCTGTCTGGGTACAGAATTGGCTGGTCGACAGAAGACAGCAAGTGGTAGTGGAAGGAAAGTATTCTGCCTGGAAGTCAATGGTAAGTGGTATTCTACAGGCTCTGTTCTTGGGCCTCTACTCTTTTTAATTTTTATTAATGACTTGGACGAGGATATTGAAGGATGGGTTAGCAAGTTTGTAGATGACACAAAGGTTGGAGGTGTCGTTGACAGTATAGAGGACTGTTGTAGGCTGCAGCGTGACATTGACAGGATGCAGAGATGGGCTGAGAGGTGGCAGATGGAGTTCAACCTGGATAAATGTGAAGTGATGCATTTTGGAAGGTCGAACTTGAAATTGAGTACAGGATTAAAGACAGGATCTTGGTATGCAGGTACATAGATCCCCTAAAATTGCCACCCAAATGGACAGGGTTGTTAAGAAAGCATATGGTGTTTTGGCTTTCATTAACGGGGGGATTGAGTTTAAGGGCTCTGAGGTCTTGTTGCAGCTCTATAAAACTTTGGTTAGACCGCACTTGGAATACTGTGTCCAGTTCTGGTCGCCCTATTATAGGAAAGATGTGGATGCTTTGGAGAGGGTTCAGAGGAGGTTTACCAGG
>NC_057720.1:17079096-17096616 GCF_004010195.1 Chiloscyllium plagiosum
CTTTTTCCCAGGGCAGAAATTGTTAACATGAGGGGTCATAGTTTTAAGCTGTTTGGCAGAAAGTATAGAGGGGGTGTCAAAGGGGGGTTCTTTACGCAGAGAGTTGTAGGAGCATGGAATGCGTTGCCAGCAGCAGTTGTGGAAGCGAGGTCATTGGGGATATTTAAGAGACTGCTGGACATGCATATGATCACAGAAATTTGAGGGTTTGTACATTAGGTTTACTTTACATGAGGATCAATGGTCGGCACTACATCCTGGGCTGAAGGGTCTGTTCTGTGCTGTACTGTTCTGTGTCTATGTTCTATGGATAGAGCAAATAGACAGTTTTTTTTCCCTGGATTGGTGCTAGCGAATGGGACTAGATTAATTTAAGACATCTGGTCGGCATGGACAGGTTGGACCGAAGGGCCTGTTTCTGTGCTGTATATCTCTATGACCCTAAATGTGAGTCCATCTAAAATCCAAATATTAACTTGCTCTCCAAGAATGTCAAGAAAAGTCAAAGTATGCCCACTTTTTCGATGCTGCATTCTGTGATACAAATATCCAGTAACACATTCAGACACTTTGATAGTCCCTGTGAACAGTAAGTGTGAGGTTAGGATATCATTTGGTTAAGGATTTAGGGGGCCAGGTGGTAGAATGTCAGGTAAGTGGGGAGTCAAGTATGTGGTTGCCAGGAAAGTAGGGTGCCAGTTCACTGGGTAAGAGAAGGGAGTGCTTAAGGTAATTGAGGCTTGGGGGGTTATGAGGGGTAAAGGACATGCTTGTTGGGTCCATCAGGGAGATGGGAGTATCAAGTAGGATTGGAAAATAGGAAACAGAGTAGGCCATTTAACCTTTTGAGTTGATCCATCATATAATACAATCATGGCTGCTCAAACAATTCAAAGCCTTTTGCCGACGCTATTACCAAAAAATATCAATCTGTACCTTAAACACACCCATTGACTGCGCATCCACACCCCTCTATCATCCAGAATTCCAAAGACTCACAACTCTCTGAGTAACAATTTTCTCCTCATCTAAGTATCTTTCCCCTTACTTTTAAATTGGGTCCCTGATTCTAAGGGAAACATTTTACCTGCATCTACCCTGTCTATCTTTTAAATTATTTTGTAAATTTCAATGAGATTGCCGTTATTCTTTGCAACTCAAGGCAGCAAAGGCCCAGTTTGCTGAGTCTCTCTTTTTAGGACAATCCCAGCATTCTGGTGAGCATTTATGGCAATAATATCTCTCCTGAGATAAGGACACAAAAACTGCACACAATACCCCCGATGCAGTCTAACTACACTCCTATACAATTGAACCAAGACATCACTTTCCTGGGACTAAACTCCTCTTGCAATAAAGGCTAACCTTCCATTTGCCTTCCCAATGCTGTACCTCTGTGTTGGTCTTCAGTGTCTTGTCAACAAGGATAGCCACTTTCAAACATCTCACTGTTTATCAAACACACTATGCACGAGTTCTTCAATCCAAAGTAGAGAACCTCACTTTGCCCACATTATGTCCAACTGCCATTTTCTTGCCAATTTACTAAGCCGGTCCAAATCCTTCCGAAACCACTTTACATCTGCCTCACAACACACAATGTTGCTTTGCTTCATATCATCTGCAAACTTGGAAATATTATGTTTGGCCCCCACATCCAATTCATGAATTTTTAATGTTGACGGTTGGGGCCGAAGTTTGCCAAAACAAGAATGAACCATTTATTCCAATACTATTTATCATAGCTTCCTCAGTGAAAATAGACACAATATCATTATTTAGCTTCTCCACCAATTCTCTATCCCACATTATAAATTCTTCTGGAAAAAAACAGAAATTGCTGGCAAAACTCAGCAAGTCCGACAGCATTTGTGGGGAGAATGTAGAGCTAAATTTTTGAGTCCGGTAACTCTTCATCAAAATTCTCCTGACACTACCTGTAATGGACCCACATTCATTACAGCCAAATGTTTCCTTGTTACATTCCAGCAGAAGCTTTTTCTGTCCATTTTTATGACTTTTGCCAGATTGCAAATCTAATCTGTTCATCCTTTCCATAACAGTTTCTTAACTGTCCATTGGTATCATCTAAAACTTCCCAGTTCTCATGTTTATTACTATTTATGGCCATTTTATAAACCTTACAGCTTTATATAATCATAAACTTCCTTTTCCAGCCACAGTTAACTGATCTTTTCTGTGCTTTTGCATTTCGAAGGAATATATTGTTGCTGTAAGCAACTTCTTTAAAATCTCGCCATTGTCTGTGCACAGTCACACCTTTTAAATTCTCCCCAATCCAGCTCTGCCAATTTGTCTTTCATGCTTTCATAACTTTCCGTTTTCAAATTTGACATCCTTGTTTTAGATTAAACTATCTCACTTTGAAATATAATTCGGAAATCTATTACGTTGTAGTCACGCATATCTTTACAAGATTAGGCCAGATCAGGTAAGGTTAGCAGATTTCCTTCCCTGAAGGATTCAGTGAACCAGATGGATTTTTTCAACAACCAACAATAGCATCATGGTCCCAATTACTGAAACTAGCTTTACATTCCAGATCTATTGGTTGCATTTAAACTCCAGTTAATTCAACTGCTCTGTTGGGATTTGAACGAGTTTCCTCAGAGCATTAGTTTGGAGTGTGGAATTATAGCTTCAGTGACATTACCACTAGACCCACTTGGCCATGAAGATCTTCCTCAATCTCAATGACAATGTCCATTATTTTCTGTTTAACTTGTACCTAGTTACTACCATGCGATAAAGTGCATCTTGTTTAGGACAATCTCTCCATTCTTGGCTTCCAAGTGAGTTCCCTGCACCACACTAAATCAAGCAGTCAGTGTAGGTCCTGAGCAGGAAAGATCAGCATGTCTACCAGTGAGCTCAGGTAGTGGTGAGGATTCATCTCACAAAAGACTGCATACATTTCTCTCACTTACCCAAAGCACCACATACAATGAGTTTCTTTGAAACTTAGGAAATACTGCTAAATAGGCAAATGCACAGGATTCCGGAAACAGCAATGAGATGAATTATCAAATTATCTATTTTGGAAGATTTAACTGAGGGAAGAATGTTGTCCAACACTGAAATCATTCCTGGCACTTTATCAAGAATCATAGGAGTTAGTACACCCACCTAAAATGCCACATTGTTGCTCAGTTTACAGTCTCACCCAAAGGACAGCAGGTTTAGCACTCCCTGAGTGTAAGAGCAGAAACTGGCCAGTCAGCCGTCACAGTTCAAACTGAGGAAATGAGACCCGTAAATTCCTTCCCTCAACTAATGTCCAGAAGTGAGTCTGCCATTCAATGAGATAATAGATGGTTAAACAATGCTCAACTCCATTTTCCTGCATTATCCACATGATTTTGAGTCCATTAATAAAACTGAGCTAAAGTGTTGACCTAGATAATGTGTTCAAATCCTTTGAGCCTTTTCACTTGGAAGTGAAAGCACTCCCAAATGTGCTAAGCAGACAAGAATCCTCTTTGTGATTTCTATCTGCCGTTCTTTTCCCCTGTATGTTGTTCAGCAACTGAAAGGAGGTCACAGACATCTTCACTTTTCCTGTGCTGATGATAGGCCAACAGCTTAACCATCAACTGTCTATCATTTTTATAGATGCTGACTAAGTTGCTATGCATTTCTTGTTTTATTTCAGATTACCAGTATTTGCAGTATTCGTTTTATGTGTAATATATAATCCCGTAGCCACAGATGAAATCTCTGGAGTGGAAACTTGTTTCAAAAACAGCAGTGAAATAGCCATCTAATCACATTACAGGAGCAGGAAAATCGACGTTTCAGGCAAAAGCCCAACATCAGGAATGAAGAATGAAGGGCTTTTGCCTGAAACGTCAATTTTCCTGCTCCTCGGATGCTGCCTGACCTGCTGTGCTTTTCCAGTACCACTCTAATCTTGACTCTGATTTCCAGCCTCTGCAATCCTTACTTTTGCCTAATTACAATACAGGCAGTCTGATTGCATTATTACTTACGAGTTCTGTTTCGATCTGAAACAAGTTGGTATTAGTAACTGACAATCCAGTATCTTCATACAGTGAAGCAGAAATTAGCTTGACATAATTCTCACTGTCAGGGTACAGGAGGCAGCCCTAGAAATGACCTTGGTCTTTTTCCCTTGATTATGCAGATGGGGACTAAAGAAAGGTAGCATTGCTATTTCTTTAAAAACTATAAAATGTAACCATAATGAAAAGGTTTGAAAAGGGCAATGATTTTTATTTTCTTCAGGAATAAAATATACACAGCACTAATTCAAAACCTAAATTATATTAGAGTAAGTAAAGCACCTATAGAGGTTCCTGGATCAAGTGAATTGATTGCTCAATGACAATACCAGAAACTTAACTCCACCGTAATTAATTTGTGTTTCCTTTTACATAGGGTGGCACAGTGGCTCAGTAGTGAGCACTGTTGCCTCACAGCACCAGGGACCTGGGTTCAGTCCCAGCCTTGGGACTTTGCACATTGTTCCTATGTCTGCGTGGGATTCTTCCGGGTGCTCTGGTTTCCACCCACAGTCCAGAGATGTGCAGGTCAGGTGAATTGGCCACACAAAATTACCCATAGTGTTAGCTGCATTAGTCAGGGGTAACTATAGGGTAGGGGAATGGGTCTGGGTGGGTTACTCTTCGGAGGGTCGATGTGGACTTGTTGGGCCAAAGGGCCTGTTTCCATACTGTCGGGAATTTAATCTAATGTACAGTCTGTGCATTACCTACAAGCAATAAACACCATTAGCTCCATATAATGTTGTAATAAAGGCTAATTTTACTTTCAGACATGTGAGAATGAAGCAAACACTGACATGCCAATATTACAGGTATTTCAATATTGCCATGATTATTTCCGATGACCAAATGATTGACGATTCTTTAATTTTCATGGTGTTAGTACTGTGCCTTCAGATTTCTGAAGCCTTTCCCTGTTTAGAAAATAGTCAATGCCTCTATTCTTTCCATCAAAGTGCATGCCCTCAGACTTTCCCACATTGTCTTCCACCTGTCACTTCTTTGCCTGACTTCTTTTCTCTCCAAGCCTGTTTAAACTAGTGAAGGTTTGAACGGTTCGATACAATTGTTACTAAAAATTAAAATAATGTTCACAATTAAACTGGAGCCAGAATTTCCAACCAGATGGTTGGGTTTGAGGTGGTTTGCCGGGGTGGGCGGGGGGGGGGGGGGGGGGGGAAGGGGTAAGGGTAATGCTCATTTGTGACTGATGTGCAACTCCTTTAAATGTTTTGTGTAATTGCTCTGCCCATGCAGTTTACCCATTGTAAGAGACAATGTCAGAACAAAGGATACCATCAGTCACACAATAACTGCGGGTCAGGGCAATTAAAGTACAGAATATAAAGGGTCTAAAAGCAGAAAATTTGATAGCTCTTTCAAACCTCAAGTTCAGTTTGTGCTGAATTATAAAGTGATTGTAATTGACGTATATGATTACAAGTTGAAATTATTCCAATATTTTGATATGAAACTACAGTTGCTGATACACATTTTTAAACCTGCTGCGAACCACAGAAATATAATCTGGTTTTAATAATTTGTGGACTGGCTGTTGCCTGCAAGATTCAGTATATGTTGAGACTAATTTCACATTGCTCTGTCCAAGTGGACAAATATTATAACATTAAATGCAGCCAAAGTAGAATTTAACCCTGATTTCAATGTGGTGAGGAACGGAGGGTAAGGATGTTAAAATGGTCACTTGGCAATTGAGGTTTTCATTGAATGTTTCAACACCATATTAAGCATAAAACATCTCTACCCCAAATGAAGTAGGGCTTGAAACTATTAAAAACATCAAAAAAAGAAACAGTTACACCTAAAAAATGAATTAAATTGCTGCAACACACATGAAAAAGCAAATGTTTACGCTGAGGAAAAATGAGAGATGTGGGAAAGAGGGGCTGAATGAGTTACCTTGGGAATGTAAACAAAAGGCAGGGACTGAGGAGAACACAAAGAGTGAATAAGAAGGAGTGATTGAGTGTCTGAGTGAGTGATTGAGTGTCTGAGTGAGTGAGTGAGCGTCTGAGTGAGTGAGCATCTGAGTGAGTGAGCGTCTGAGTGAGTGAGCATCTGAGTGAGTGAGTATCTGAGTGAGAGTGAGTATCTGAATGAGTGAGTGAGTGTCTGAATGAGCGAGTGAATGAGTGTCTGAATGAGAGTGTCTGAGTGAGTATCTGAATGAGTGAGTGAACGAGTGAGTGAGTGAGTGTAAACGAACAGGAAAAAGGGAGAGGAAGAAATGGGAGCTAGAAGAATTTGAGAAACCTAGGAACCAACTGAAATAATGGGAGAGAGAGGATGTGTAACAGAGAGGGATGGAATACATGAGATATAAAACTAGATTGAAGTGTGCAATCAAGATTTCAAACAAATGGCTGGCAGCAACGCATGCCAAAAAAGATTGGTTTCCTGATATGGCTACTTGGAAACAAAGTGAGAACATCAGCATGAACTTACTTTATCTAAAACTTGTGCTAATTTGTCAGTATGCATTTTCTTTGGCAATATTGATCAATGGGAAAATAAAATCTGTCTATGTAGTATGTCTCTCATTCATTGTTGCCAAGAGTGGATTTGCAATACTTGATCACATTCCACAGCTCTGCCAGGCAGATATGATTTCCTCTGGTGGGACAGTTCAGACTAAAAGGGGGAGTCAACCTTAAATTTAGAGTTGAACAATTTAGGAGTGAAATCAAAATGAAAATTTTCCAGCAAAAAATGGTAGAAACCCAGAACTCCATCACTGAAATATGGACTTCAGATGATAGCATAGTGACTCGATGGATAGCACTGCTGTCCCACAGCACCAAGGACCTAGCTTCAATTCCATCCTTGGGCAACTGTCTGTGTGGACATTCTCCCCGTGTCTGTGTGGGTTTCCTCTGGTGCTCTGGTTTCCTTCCACAATCCAAAAACATGCAGGCTAGATGTTTGGGAAACATCCATGGGAAATACAGGGATAAGATAGGGGGGTGGGACTGAATGGGATGCTCTTCGGAGGATCAGTGTAAACTCAATGGGCTGAATGGCCTGCTTCCACATAGTAGTGATTCTATGAAGTACTTAGCATGAATGAGGGATAGGAGTAGGCCATTCAGTACATTGAGCCTGCTTGCCCGTTCATTAAGCAGGTTGATAAATGATTAAAAGCAGATTACATTTCAATGTTTCGGAGCAGGCTTAAAAATGTGCATAAAATTCAGTAATTTAATATCAACAGATTGGAACAATTTCACCCTTTAATCTCATTCATCAATTACAAGCATTTTATAATTCAGCACAAACTGACCTCCGAGTGTGAATGAGCTATTATTTTCCATTGATCCAAGTGTAACCTCAAATCCACATTCCCACTTACCCCGATAACATTTCAACTCTTTGCTTCACAAGAATCTTTCACCTTCTGTCTTAAAGACTCTGCTTCCACCATCTTCTCAGGAGAAGCACCAATGACTCACGACCCTCTGAGCGAAAACATTTTGCCTAAACTCTGTTTTCAATGGGACACCACTGATTTTTCAACAGTACTCTTATTTCTAAATTCTCCACATCTCCACCCTGTCAAGACCCCTCAGGATTTTCTATGTTTTAATCAAGTTGCCTTTTACTGTCCTAAACTCCAGCAGAAACAAGCCTAATCAACCTTTCCATATAAGTCAAGAGTGTGGTGCTGGAAAAGCACAGCAGGTCAGGCAGCATCTGAGGAGCAGGAGAATCGAACAGGGCTGATGAAGAGCTTATGCCTGAAATGTCGATTCTCCTGCTCCTCGGATGCTGTTTGACCTACTGTGTTTTTCCAGCACTACACTCTTGACTCTGATCTCCGGCATCTGCAGTTCTCACTTTCTCATAACCTTTCCATATAGGACAGGTATTAGTCTGGTATATGTTCTATGAATTACCTCCAGCACATTTACAGCCTTCCTGAAATAAGCAGACCAATGCTATGCATAGTTTCAGCTGCAGTCCCACCAGTGTCCTGTACAGCTGAAGCACAACCTTCCTACTCTTATATTCAATTCTGCTTGTTATAAATGATAACTTACTCCTAACTTTCCTAATTACTTGCTATGCCAGCATACTCATCTTTTGTGACTCATGTACAAGGATACCCAGATGCCTCTGCATCTCTGCTCAGCAACTTTACCTCTTTCTTTCTTGCTGCCAAAATAGACTATTTCATATTTTCCCAGATTGTACTCCATTTGCCACATTTTTGTTCAACACTTAATCTATCTATGCAATTCTATAACTTCCTTATATATTTTCTTAATTTCCTACCTATTTTGTGGCATCAGCAAATTTTGTAACCATCTCCTTCCATCCCTTCCGCTAAGTCATTTTTCAAATTATAAATAACGGATTCCTATGGCACATCATTGGTTACATCGTGCCAATCTAAAAAAAGACCCATTTTTGTCTATGTTTTGTTTTCTGTTAGCTAGCCAAACTTCTATCATTAACAATATACTTGAATCTTCTGTAGGGAAGACTGATATAAATCATCTGTTCAATTAATCTTCCATTTGCTTTTTTTTCAATTATTAATTCTTCAGTCTGACTTTAGAACAACTCATTTAGACTCAAAACGTTAGTGCTCTCTCTCTCTCTTTCTCTCTCCATGGATGCTCTTTGACCCACTGTGATGTCCAGTATTTGTTGTTTCCAGTACTCATTTTTTGACTTCTTCTTTAAGCATTTACCATGTATACGCATGTAAAAGTCTAATTTTTTAGACTATTTTTAAAGGTTCAATTTATAGGATCGACTATTACGTGTGTACTAGTTTTGAGGGGCTGAAATTCATGCAGCAGTTTGAAATACTGTATTGCTAACAGAAGTCGAATTGCTCACTCAACTAATCCCGGGTAAAGAAGAAAAATACAATGAATTACAGTAAAGGAAATTATTGGATAAAAGCAAGCATGTATTACTGGTAGTAAATTTTATTTATACATACTGGTACGAAAATTTAATATGTCAAAGATTCATTGAAATCCTGCAAAATCACACTATTCAACATTGTCATGGCCTGGTATATTGGCTCACCTAAAATGAAGCATTTATTAAAATCTGAATGTGTAAGCATCTTTAAATTTACCGCCAAATTCTTCTGTTTCCCTCCCATTTACTCAGCAACATTAACAAATTTGGCAAAGAATTAAGGATATATGTTGCTATATATCTCACTTTTATTCAGATATAATGGCACAATGAAAATGACTAACTTTTTAACGATATTAACTTTTGGATGTATAGTGAAAAAAGTGTGATAAGTATCGACAGACTTAGTACCGGTCTGAATGAATGAATCAATCAAAACGTGCTGTAATAAACCAAGTGGGCCAAGTAGAGTTATGAATGAATGAATAGAGACACAATATAGTAAACAAAGAGTGATGCGATTTGTGGCATCAACAAATTTTGTAACCATCTCCTTCCATTCCTTCCACTAAGTCATTTTTCAAATTATAAATAACTGATTCCTATGACAGATCACTGGTTACATTGTGTCAATCTAAAAAAAGACCCATTTTTGTCTATGTTACGTTTTCTGTTAGCTAGCCAAACTTCTATCATTAACAATATACTTGAATCAATTTTCACTTTGTTGTTGTGATTTCGTTTAAGTGGGTTAATGGGAACAAGCAGTTTCCTTTGTAAGAGATTTATAATGTGATATAGTAGGGTTGACTTTTTACACGAGATATATGGAAAATACAAAATTTCTTGGCCAAAAATAAGGGGTTGATTTTTGCATGAGATCGACTTTTACACAAGTATATGTGGTATAGAAATTCTTGTTCTCTGTTCTAAAATTTCTGGTTAGCTATCTCTCATTCTCTATTTTTTCTTCTGTTTTTATCATTCTTTGCTGCTTTTATATTCTGTCCTACCTTCTGACCTACCACCTCTCTAGCACAATTACATACCCTTTCTTTAAGCTTGATACCATCTTTAACATTTCTAGTTAACCATAATGGTGGGTCCATTCCTTGAAATTTTTCTTATTTTACAGAATGTATCTATTTTGTATATTCTGAAATATCCAGTTAAGAGTCTGCCATTGCATCTCTATTGACCTAACCTTTAATTTAATTTACGAATTCACTTTAGCCAGCTCGGCTTTCATGGCCTTATATAATTGTTATAAATTTACCTTGAACCACACCTCCCCCTTGAGCAGAATGTAAAATTAAATTCTATTACAGTACCTAGAGTTGCCTTCACTATCAGGTTACTAATTAATCCTCTAATTACTCAATACAATATCTGCACAGTCTCGAGGAGGCAATGGCCCGGTGGTATTATTGCTAGGCCATTAATCCAGAAACTCAGCTAATGCTCTGGGGAACTGGGTTCAAATTCCACCATGGCAGATGATGGAATTTGAATTCAAAAAAGAATCTGGAATTAAGGGTCTGATGATGACCATTGCTGATTGTTGAAAAAAACCCATCTGGTTCACTGATGCCCTTTAGGGAAGTAAACCTGTCATTTTTGCCTGGTCTGGCCTACATATGACCCCAGGCCCACTGTAATGAGATCAACTATTAACTGCTCTCTGGGAAATTAGGGATGGGCAATAAATGCTGGTCTTGGCCAAAGACACTCTCATCCTTTGAGTGAAAAGAAAAAAATGAATAAGTCACTCTCTAGTCAGCTCAGAATATGATGTTCTAAGAAACAATCCTGAAAACACTCTCTGAACCCCTCACTCAAGCTACTTTTCCAGTCTATATATCGATTAAAATCTCCCATGACTATAATCATACCTTCCTGACAAGCTCTAATTATTTCTTCTTTTCTGCCTATTGTGTGCTGTTAGGGGTCTTTACAGCATTCCCTCCAGTAATTACTTACCTTTCTAATTGCTATCCAAACTGTTTCTGTATCATGGTTTCCTGAACTTAAGTCATTCCTGTCTATTGTGTTAACACCATCATTAACCAACAGAGCTAGCCCTCCATCTTTTCCTCTTTTCCTGTCACTCCCAAATGTCCTCTACCCTTCAACATTCAGGTCCTGATCTATGGAACTCCATAGCTATCATTATAATAGCTACTAGATTGTACTTATTCATTTCTATTTGTGCTTTCAGTTCATCTGTTGTGTTTCGAAGGCTACGTGTAATCAAATACTCAGCCTTTAATTTTATACATTTACTCTCTTTGAAAATTCTAGACTTATCTGTTGGTTGACTCATAGATTCATACGTCTATTCCTTCTTATCACAGTCTGTTTACCATTTCCTGCATTATTACATTCTCTTTAGCCTTGGCACTGCTCTATGATATGCCACATCTTCTCAAATTTGATCACTTGCTCTTGTTATTCAGTTTGAAATACTCTCCACTTCCCTAAATGTACAGTTGGCAAGTGTACCAGCCCCGGCACAGTTTAGATGGAGACCATCCCGTCTGTATAGAGCCCATTTTCCTGATTACTGGCACCAGTACTCCATGAACAGGAACCCACTTCTCTCACATCAGTCTTTCGGCTACGCGTTCAACTCTCTTATCTGATTTGCTAATTTGCACTTGGCTCAGGTAATACTGAAGAGATAGAACATAGAACATAGAAGAATACAGCGCAGTACAGGCCCTTTGGCCCTCGATGTTGCGCCGATCCAAGCCCACCTAACCTATACTAACCCACTATCCTCCATATACCTATCCAATGCCCGCTTAAATGCCCATAAAGAGGGAGAGTCCACCACTGCTGCTGGCAGGGCATTCCATGAACTTACGACTCGCTGAGTGAAGAACCTACCCCTAACTTCAGTCCTATATCTACCCCCCCTTAATTTAAAGCTATGCCCCCTTGTAATACCCGACTCCATACGCGGGAAAAGGTTCACACTGTCAACCCTATCTAACCCCCTAATCATCTTGTACACCTCAATCAAGTCACCCCTAAACCTTCTTTTCTCTAATGAAAACAGCCCCAAGTGTCTCAGTCTATCCTCATACGATCTTCCTTCCATACCAGGCAACATCCTGGTAAACCTCCTCTGCACCCGTTCCAGTGCCTCCACATCCTTCCTATAGTATGGCGACCAAAACTGCACACAATATTCCAGATGCGGCCGCACCAGAGTTTTATACAACTGCATCATGACCTCAGGACTCCGGAACTCAATTCCTCTACCAATAAAAGCCAGTACGCCATATGCCTTCCTCACCGCACTATTTACCTGGGTGGCAACTTTCAGAGATCTGTGTACATGGACACCAAGATCCCTCTGCTCCTCCACACTACCAAGTATCCGACCATTAGCCAAGTACCCCATCTTTGTACAGTTGGCACCAGTACTCCATGATTATGAGTTTGAGTTAATTTGGCAATGAACTCCTTGAACTGACTATGCAGGACCTCTTTGTTTGTCTTGCCTATGTTATTGGTACTCACGGGGACCACGATGACCGGATCCTTTGTCTCCCATTCCCCAAGTTTCTCTTTAGCCCTGGGCAGATGTCCTGATCCCTGGCCCTATACAAGGCCTTATCAATGCAATTGCCACCTGAAGGGTGTTACATCACTCGTAAGCAAAGCCCACATCCTGAAATGGAAAGTCCTACTTGCCCCTGGTGTTACTGCAGGGAGAAAGTGAGGACTGCAGGTGCTAGACGTCAGAGTCAAAACGTGTGGTCAAAACATCAGCTCTCCTGCTCCTCGGCTGCTGCCTGACCTGCTGTGCTTTTCCAGCACCACACCTTTCAACCCTGGTGTAACTGCAGCCAGTTTTCATTTCCAGTGTGTGGTTGCGATTTGGATGACGATGGAGGGCAGCATATGTCATGCCCAATAGAGTGGGTCACAGGCTCATCCTGGTAACCCAGGAGCCACCCAAATTTCTCACCTGGAGTGCTGTATGCTGTTGCAGTCTCCTTCTCTCAGAAAAGATATTATTGCCATCATGGCAGTGCATTGAATACTCACCAGACTTGTTCCGGAGGATGGTAGGACTGTCCTCATTGAAACTTACAAAATATCTAAAAGGACCAGCAGAGTAGATGCAAGAAAGATGTTCCTTAAATCTTTGGCAAGTCTTGAACTGGGAGCAGAATTTAAAAATTAAAGAGATTGCCAGTTAGATCCAAGATGAGTGGAAAACCTTTTACTCAGAGGATTGTGAATGTTGTACCACAGAGGACTGTGGAAACTCAGTCTTTGAGTATATTTTAGGCAGAGATTAATAAATTTCTGACTCCCAGTGCTGTAGGGATAGTGTGAGTCAAAGGCATGAAAATGTGTGATCAGCCATTGTTGTTTTAAATGGTGAGGCAGGCTTGAGGGGCTGAATGGCCTACTCCTGTCTGTATGATCCTTATCTTCATGTTCCCTTCTTCCTTACACACTCAGCTGATCCCATCAGTTCTAACTTTCACACATTCCTTTCCATCTCTTTAATTTAAATCTTCATCTCCCAAAACCAGCTCCTGAACAGCAACTTAGTCATGCCAACCATCATGCTGCATTAACTCCCTGCCGAAGCCAGGATGGTGGTGACTGTCAATAACCCCTTCCTGCAATAACCCATGTATGTCAATGCCCTATTAACCTCTACCCTTATATGTTGAGTTGCCCTCATCACAATTATTGTCCCCTCTATATCACAACACACTGTCTCCAATCCCCACAGTTGACTGAGATCGACCTTTGCCCCTGATTGACTGGAGGCATCTCCTGAGGATGTGTCCTTTGACTTGACCAAGAACTACTTAGAATGTGAGACATGGCCATGTGGTTGGAAAGCATGCAATGAGATTTGTGTGTAAGCTGCTGGCACATGGTGTAGATAGGTGATGTAGCCTAGTGCCAAATAGCAACATGTTCACCCTCTTGACTGATCTCTGATGACAACAGTACAACCATGGCTTAGTGTTTCCTGTTGCAGACCCGAACTACTGTGAGCCTGTAAATTCTGAATGAAATGGGAAAAGGCAAAAGCACAAGTGTAGTGATTGGGACCAGGCGGACCACGTTAACTACGAGGTTCATGATTGGGGTTGTTAAACTGGGTCAGTCAGGAAAGCCTTGGCTGACCAATATAACCAGGAGATTAGAATCTTCTCAGTTCAGAAACATGAGGATCAGGAGGAGGAGGAGGATCAGGAGAAGGAGGATCAGGAGGAGGAGGATCAGGAAAAGGAGGAGGATCAGGAGGAGGAGGATCAGGAGAAGGAGGAGGATCAGGAGAAGGAGGAGGATCAGGAGAAGGAGAAGGATCAGGAGGAGGAGGATCAGGAGAAGGAGGAGGATCAGGAGAAGGAGGAGGATCAGGAGGAGGAGGATCAGGAGAAGGAGGAGGATCAGAAGAAGGAGGATCTGGAGGTGGAGGAGGATGAGGAGGAGGATCAGGAAGAGGAAGATCAGGAGGGAGGAGGATCAGAAGAAGGAGGAGGATCAGGAGGAAGAGGAGGATCAGGAGGAGGAGGATCAGGAGGAGGATGATCAGGAAGAGGAGGAGGATCAGGATCAGGAGGAGGATCAGGAGGATCTAGGGAATACATTTACCAGTGCTGCTGCTGCTCCTGTTGCAGCCTGGACTTACTTCTTCTGCTGCAGCCTGGGCTTCTCTAATTTCTGGGCCTGCTTCTATTGCTGCAGCTTGGGCCACACCTACACCTGCGGCCTGTTGTTGGTGCCAAAACAAATGTAAATAGGGATTTAGAATCTCCTCAGTTCAGGAGGACTGACTCCGAGCTGGCTGGCCAGTGTACTGTACTGTGCACTCGTAAATGAAGGGTGACTTAGTGATGGGACACTGGCCTCTGTGCAGTTACTTCCTCAAGTCAAAGCAGAGATTCTGTGTGCAAGTTCAATGAGCACTAAGTGAACAAGCCAAGAGTCCCTAGGTGCAACCAGCTCCAATCCATGGAGATGGATGCTTGTCCATGTATACAAAATGGCCTGGCAGCAGCATTACAATGGAAGGTGTCTGTGAACTTTGAAGTGCAATATTGAAGTGAATACCATGGATCAGGGATTTGTCATAATGACATGGTAAGGCTGGGGCATGGTGGTGCAGATGGTTACTGCCAATGGAGATGCCCTGTGATGTTGGGAACTGTTGTCCAAAATGGGGGCACAGAGGAGCACATGATGACTTGGAGCCCGGTACTCACTCGGACTTTCATGTTGTGAATTGTCACTGTCTAGTTTCTCTCTCTGCCAGACGGCAGAATAGCAAATTGTTTTGAAATGAGTCAACATTTGGTAATAATAAAATGTTAATACGTGCAAATAGTCTGCTCAGTATTCATTAACAAGATTCTCACATCTCTGCACAAAACTTGGATGGAACATTGGACTTTTCTTTCTCAAAGTCCAAGATTCTCATCTTTCCAAATGTCCCATAAGGGTCACCATTTCATACAATGTTCAGGGACTGGGGTTAAAACAAACCCTTGTTTTCACTCTGGGTATGGGAAAATTTGTATGTTTTAAAGGTTTTCCTCATCTAACAGACAGGGAGAGAGGAAGAAGTGAAACAATTGCAGGTTCATTATTTTCCACTGACTTCTTAGCAACAGGTTCCTAAGCAGGAATTAACCTTCCAGACAATATATGTTTTAGATTTAGATTTAGATTTTATTGTCATGTGTTCTCAAGTATGGGGTACAAGAATATAGAGGAAAGTGCACAATGTCACCACATACTGCACCATCTCAGATACAAAGTACCCAAGGTACAAAATCTTAGTCGCAGAAGTAGAAAAATAAAGAAATAAGTTTAGATGCTCAGCACTACAGTTTTTCATAATATAAAAGTACAATAATATAGTTTAAGTCAAACATTACAGCCCTTTCCTAATCTGTGGGCCCGCAGACACTCCGAGCTGGACTTGCACCAAGAGGGCTCACTCTCCCCTGTGTTGGGCTAAGACCTGCCTGTGCTCACCAGCTGCCTTCATCGCCAACTGCTGCTCTATCGGACATGCTAGGTGTCTCCACAGCTCGCAACACTTCGGCACTGACTACTGTTTCACCGCTGACTGTAGCTTCTGTCGTCCTTTGTGATTGACAGCTGCTGCTGCTGCCACCTTTTGCCACCGCCATCTCATCGCTGACCGCCACTTCTGCCATCCTTTGCCATTGGCTATCGCCATTCGGGCCTGTCCTGGACCTCATCCTCTGCCACGCTCTGTTACCACGTTAGCTGCCTCGCTACAGAGTCCCACACTGATACGGCTCCAGACATGCACAAGGTGAATAGCAGAACAAAGGAAAACTAAAGTACTAAAAGAACAAAAGAGAGCAAAGAAGAAAGAAAGAAAAGTGATCAGAGCGGACAAACTCCGGTCAGGGGCCCCACTCCGACACCATTTGGGGAAGGAAGGGAATGATGACAGCATTACCCTCACAGACCTGGGGAAAAAAGCCCTTTTTTATTATGCTCCACATATTACCCAATATACTTGAGTAATGGTCAATCTTGGGTAAGTGTCAAACCCTAAGTTTTGGCCAAAAAACATAATGGTTTTTATGAGTCAAATTTGGAGGTTCTCCCCAAATCGTAGCTACCAATATCCAAACTATTTGTACTTAATGCCCATTCACCTCTGGAGCCAAACATGCCCCAGTGTAAACTACTTGAATTGAATTTGATATTTTTAATCAACCTCTTCAGAGATGTAATTACACAACTCTGGGGTAAGTGTGCTGCCTGACCTGCTGTGCTGTTCCAGCAATAAAGTTTCAACCAGTGTAAACTACTTGAATTGAATTTGATATTTTTAATCAACCTCTTCAGAGATGTAATTACACAACTCTGGGGTAAGTGGGACTTGAACCCATATAATGTCATTGAAGACAGACATTCAGCTTCTAATATCTGCACACATAGTTTTGAGTCACTTGGCACCACCTTTGTGGTGAGGGAGGCCTGAACAGTCTCCATCCAGCGACAGCAAGGTGAATCCTTCCAACTACACCACGTACATGCACGCCAAGAACAAAAAACTGGAGAAGCTTGGCATTCTCACCAGTAATAGCAAAGCCCGCCCTGGAACCACAGTAGACAACATTATCACTGGGGGAAGTCTATTGTCAACTTATCGGACCACACCCTTCGACCAGAAGAGATTGAAATCCTGAGTAGGGGACTCAACTTCTGCCCCACCACCAAAATGGACCCGTTGGTTCTGGCAGCAGACACAGAGGAGTTCATCAGACGAATGAGACTCCGGGAATTCTTTCAAGGTGCCGGCAGTGATCCCACTGATGAACTAGAACAGTCATCACAGGGATCTGTAGAGGAGCGACCAAAGAAGGTGTCAACTTGGACACCACCGGAGGGCCGCTGCCCTGGGCTTGACATGTATGCTCAAACTGTCAGGAAATATATAAATGCCAGTTCATCAGCCGTACCCATAACGTAGAGCAAAACATCACCCGTTCCCAACGCAATGCCATCCAGGCTCTCAAAACCAATGACAACATTGTCATCAAACCAG
>NC_057720.1:17098819-17101201 GCF_004010195.1 Chiloscyllium plagiosum
ACACACACACACACACACACTTTCTCACACTCACAACCCCCACCCCAGACAGACACACACACAGACAGACAAAGACCCACATGCACACTTATATATTGTGTGTGGTGATTTTTTTTGGTACAAAGTTACATTGCACTTTGTTCAAAAACCACATAGATTCATGTCGAACTCTGAGCTCAAAAACTGCATGAATTTATGTAAAACTCTGTTATTTCACTTTTTAGATTGGAATCAATCTAAACATCAGGTCATAGACAGAGAACACAGGGGGCTAACACCTTCAACATATTGTCTAGCTATCACCATTGTTAACAGCTAACCCGAGAATGCAACTTTAAAAAAAAGGGTTTTGTGATTTACACATGAAAGAAGTGAAACTATCACTGTATTCCAGCCGATGAAAGGCTTAACAGACAATCCATTCTTCAATGTATAATTTCAGTTACATCACACTGCAAATTTTTGCTATAAATTCTGTTTTACGATCGAACCCTCCACACCCACCTGATGAAGGAGCGTCACTCCGAAAGCTAGTGTGCTTCCAATTAAACCTGTTGGACTATAACCTGGTGTTGTGTGATTTTTAACTTTGTACACCCCAGTCCAACACCGGCATCTCCGAATCATTCTAATATATGAGTACATATGGTACCTGTTTGATTCATCTTTGTTGAGTGATGCTGGAGTCATGGAAAAATATGAGAGGCCAACATTATACATCTGGTCTTGTGAAGTGGACAGTAAAATGGAGATGACCCTATAAAGCTACTTTTCACTGATAGCTGTGGAACTCTGTAGTTTCCACTCTGCATCTGCTCGGGAGGAGTCATGTTGAGTTGGTTCGAATGATGTGGCTGCTAGAGCATGTCAGAGGTGGAGTATTCCCTTGTGAGTGACTCACATCCTGAGTTGTCAGAGCCTGTACACCAACACCAAAGCACGACTTGGGACTGTGATGGAATGTTGTTCACTTGGCTAGAAGAGCTGTAGCTTCAAGAACTTTCAAGTAGTTCAACAGCATCCAGGACAAAGCTCGATCATCATCCCATTCACTACCTTAGACATTCACTCCCTCAATCAGTAACACACACTGACAGCAGAATGTACCGTCTATGAATGGCACTGTAGCAACCCTTCCAAGTCTTCTTTCGCAACACCTTCCAAACCCAACCACCTAGAACAAAAACAAAGACTGCAGGTTCAAGGAAGGATCATCACCTTCAAGTTCCTCACAGACACCTTTGGTTTGGGTCCAAATCCTGGAACACTTTCCCTAACGGTGGGTGTATTTACACCAAATGGACTGCAGTGGTTCAGAAATGTGGATCACCATGAAATTCTCAAAGGTAGTTTGGGAAGTGAAACAAATGTTGGCCTTCAAGCAAAATTCACATCCTGTTAATGCTTAACTTTAAGAAAATTATTCTTTTTCACGAACAAACTCTATGCAGTAAGTAATCTGTTCTCACCCCAGTCAGATATTCTGAGTTAGCTGCAATTATTCACCACAAGGCTAAAGTTAGAACAGGATTTAGGACAGTAGGACTGTTTATCTGAATATTGTGCCGGCTTATTTCATACTGCTATGTCTGTGTATTTATCAAGCTTACATCTTTTCTATTCATTACTTGAGTTGATTTATGGAAGTGAGTTATATGATGCAGCATTGCATAAGTCTAACTCAGCTTCACATTCTGCCAGATTATATTTTTGCCAAATTATTTTCCATTGCAATCAATCAATGCTGGTGACATGACTCTTTTCTCCAGTTGATTTAAGTTCACAAAGAATATCTTGTTTATATTTGTATACATCTTTCTACAAGTTAGGTGCTGACTGACTCTGACCTGTTATTTCACTTAACTGAACATCTGTATGGACCTGGGTTGGAATTCACAGCACAGTCCCAAGCTGGTTAAAAATGACACGACTCCACATAACTTGTTAAAATCGGTTTTGATTTGTAGATTTTCTCCTTAAATTTTATTAGAGAAAAGTAAACTGCTGCTAATGACCAGATTTCACACTCACCTAGCCCTCAATATAGTTGTGGAGTTGGAATATCTTGTGACTCACAAGTTTGCAAAAATGGATTTGTATTTATAGTTTTACCATTTTACCAGAAAGGTTCCAAACAGTTGCCACGTACAAAGAAGAACAGTACAAATTAACGCATTGGCATTCCATGTCAAGAAAGTGAGGACTGCAGATGCTGGAGATCAGAGCTGAAAAATTTGTTGCTGGAAAAACGCAGCATGTCAGGCAGCATCCAAGGAGCAGGAGAATCGATGTTTTGGGCATAAGTCCTTCTTCAGGAATGAGGAAGGTGTGCCAAGCAGGTTAAGATAAAAGGTAGGGAGGAGGGACTTGGGGGAGGGGCGT
>NC_057720.1:17101517-17103612 GCF_004010195.1 Chiloscyllium plagiosum
GCCTATCACCCTCACCTTAACCTCCTTCCGCCTATCGCATTCCCAACGCTCCTCCCCCAAGTCCCTCCTCCCTACCTTTTATCTTAGCCTGCTTGGCACACTTTCCTCATTCCTGAACAAGGGCTTATGCCCAAAACGTCGATTTTCCTGCTCTTTGGATGCTGCCTGACCTGCTGCGCTTTTCCAGCAACACATTCCATGTCGAGAGTCACATTATATAAATGCTGAAGAACTGAACTTTAACCATAAGACTTTGGTGTATTACCATACTGTCCTGTACCCTCCTGTACTACTGTCCTGTTTTTAACATACTTTCACATATTATATCAATGGTTTCAATTGAAATGATTTCATACCATAAGTAATGTGAAAATCAGAACCCCACTGTAAGCCCATTAACTCCTCCAGTCACCTTAATCATGCTTCCTCCCATTCACTTTCTTGAAGGATTTTGTCCCATTCTCCATTTGTCTCTTTGCCTGTCTCGATTGTATGTTTTGATGAAACCACATTCTAAAGCAATGCATTTTGGTCTTTACCTACAATCAACCAGAGTAGCATGGTGGTTAAGTGGTTAGCACTGCTGCCTCAGCACCAGGGACCTGGGTTTGATTCTAGCCCTTGGGCGACTGTCTGAGTTGGCACATTCTCTCTGTTTCCTTGTGGGTTTCCTCCCACAGTTCCAAAACGTGCAGGTGAGGTGAGATGATTGACCCCCAACCAGCTTCCTTTATGATTCCAACCAGTGAAGAGGTTGCCTCCTTGTACAAAATGATCTTAGTTTTACTGGGGCTCCTTGACACCAAAATCAAACAGATGCTGCCTTGCTGTCACCTTCCCTTTGGAATTCAGCTCTTCTCTCCTGGCTTTGAGTGCAGTGGTCCTGGGAGATTCCAACCTGTGGATGAGTTGAATTTGAACTGAGAATTTGTTGCAGAGTAGGTGATGCTTGCTAGCCCTATTGCTGACACCTTCTGTCACTTTGCTAGTGACTACAGGTTGACTGTTGGCGTGGTGATGGGCTGGATAGGATTTTCCCACCTGTTTGCGGACTTGGGCAATTCCTCATGTTCGATAGGTGCGAGCGGTGTGGCTGTATCATTTATGACAAATTCCGGAGCTCCAGTATTCAATTGTCAGGTCCCAAGTTCTTTACGGCATCAAGTGCATTTTTTAAGCCATTTGTTGATCTTACATGGATTGAATCAAATTGGTTGAAGTCATCCATTTGGCACTTCTGGCTGAAGGCGGGTGCAAATACTTCAGTCTTATGGGGGTTGGACTTCCCACTTATTCAACATAGTGATGTTCATGGAGTTTCTTCCTCCTGTAGTTGCCCAATTGCCCATCATCAACATGCCCAGACTGTTGTGACTCTCTGGCTTTTAGTTATGTTGCCAAAGTCTTACTAGGCCATAAGGCTGCTCTCTCATTGGAGAGAGATGACTGGTGGTCATTTAATCTGAGGGCCACCATACCTTAGGTGAGGGGAGAGATTGAGAGGAGAGTCCTTCATGGTAACCTCAACCAGTGTGGGAATTGGACCCATGCTGTTGACATCACACTGTTTCACAAAGCAACCATCCAGCCAACTGATCCAAACTGAAGCCTACATGCCTAGTTATGGCAGCTTTAACTGATCTGTTGGTTGAGAAGATGCTTAGCCCTTGTCTGTAGCAAGTTACTTGTTTTTTAGCATGCTGCACTATAACTTCACTAGATTAGCACCTCTTCATGCCTTCTGCTACTCCTGGCATACTCTGCTACACTGCTTATCGAAGGGATGGCTTGTGCCTTTGTAAGATAATAATAGTTAGAGTAAGGATATACCAGGCCATTAGGTTAAAGTTTGTGGTTAATTGAAATTTTGTGAGTGATAATGTCCTACAGCCCTCATCGATGCCCAATTTTAACGTACTAGGTTTGCTTTGAGGTAAAAACAATGACTGCAGATGCTGGAAACCAGATCAGTGGATCAGTGGTGCTGGAAGAGCACAGCAATTCAGGCAGCGTCCGACAAGCAGCAAAATCGATGTTTCGGGCAAAAGCCCTTCATCAGGAATAAAGGCAGAGAGCCTGAAGCATGGAGAGATAA
>NC_057720.1:17106602-17277168 GCF_004010195.1 Chiloscyllium plagiosum
GCTGCATCTGCCACGTGGCTAATGGCGTTTCCGAGGCCAGGGGAATCTTCTGGAATGCTTGAGGAGCGCTGGTTATGGAGGTGGGTGGATAAAAGTTTGTTGTACTTACTGTTTTTGATGTTTGTGATGGAATTGAAATACTGTTTGTTGAGAGTATGAAATTTCCTAAGGATGTAGTACAGAGTGGGTCCTTTGCAATTCTGAGAGAGTGTGGCCCTCAGCTGAGGCAGGGCAGACTGTAGAGAGGTTTGCTTTGAGTCAATAGCTTTTAACACAGTGATAGTGCCACACAGCATGATGAAGGTTGTTTTCAATGTGTCCTCACATACTATGCATTAGTCTCTCCTATCAATATTGACATTGATAGTTGCATTTTTGATTCTTTAAGCTTTCACAGGATGTGCTCGGCAGCAATGTTTTGCCTATCCCAATTGCCCAGAAGGCAGTAAAGGGTGAATCACATCACTGGGGATCTGAGCTCATGTGTAGGCCAGGCCAAGTAAGGATAGCAAGTTTCATTCTCAAAAGTGCATTGGTGAACCAGGTTGGTTTTTACAACAATCAACAACAGTTGTCTTTAGTCTAGCTTCTCATTTCACATGTTCATTAAATTCAAATTTCACCATCTGCAATGGTGGGATTCCAGGCCAGGTTCCCACAGCATTAACCTAACGTTCTGGATTATGACTCCAGTGACAGTCTCAGTCTCAGTACACTACTGCCTCCCTTTATCTGCAATAGGTAGATTGGTGAAAATAAGGTCAGGTTGGTTTCTTCTTGTTGGTTCTCTCTCCGCCTGCTGCCAGCCAGATTGGCCGCTACGCCCTCCAGGACCAGTCTTGGTGTTGGACATTGAGGTCCACCCAGTGTGGCCTTAGACAGGCACATATCAGGGCCTGGGTCTCTCGGCCCACAGTGCTCAGCAAGGGGCCTGGGTAGGAGCAGAACGCACGCATGAGATTTCTATCCTTGCTCCTGGTCCTTGCCACCTTCTGTGCTTCTTCCAAGTGATAGTCAACATGAAGAATATGGATTCATCAGATAACAGGGTGAGGGTGAGGAGTGGGTATAAGATAATCAGCAGAAGATTCTCTGCCCATTTTTGACCAGATGCCACAAGACCTTATGGGGTTCAGAGTCAATGTGGAAGTTTCTTATGGTTTCTATTTTCTAAATGTATGCCAGTGATTTTCAGGGGGAAAGGCCATTCCCAAAGATGGTCATGGAGTTTGGGAAGTTAGCTGAGATAGCTTTGGACTGTTGCTTAACCTGTTGATGGCTGTGGGCCTAAGGGTCTAGCAGCAGTCTGACTCTCTACCCCACATACGCTACTGGAACACTTCCAGGCAGGAATAATATAAGGAACCCTCCAAAATTCCCTCACTGACTTCACCCACAGAAATTTCGTTGGGGCTGGCTCAATTGAATAAGGTGGAACATATGCTTCCACAGATAGTGTAGGAGAGGAAAGGTCCTACTTCTGTGTTATGAGCTGTCATCATAATGAATGTTAGTCCATTCATTTGGACCTATTGTACACCAATTCTTGTTGTTGCAAAAGGCAACAGGTCAGCACACCCGCTAAAATAGTGAACAAAACAATTTATTCTGAACTCCTTAAATGTAGGTACAAAAATATGGCCCAGTTAATTTTGAAATCTAATACTTGTCTAGGAAAATCTGCACTAGAAAAGTAACAGGGAGTTCTCAGCAAGCAAAGATAGCATCGTGCAATGAATAGAAAAAATATGGTTTTGTTCAATTCTGTGTTCTCAACATTTTCAGCTAGTTGGTTGGGTTAATTTCTGCTTTGTGCAATAGGTCTTTTATCTGTGACAACAATGAAGTTGAAAATCACTTCATATTAACATGTATAGGCCACTTTCTTTTCTGCCGGTAATTGAATGCTTTGAACATTCATTTTAAATTTCAAAAAGCACATCTATTCAACACTCAACTTGGTTAATTTCATGTGTGGCACAATGAGACCAATCAAAAACTAAAGCAGTTTTTTTCAAATTATTTTGCAAATATTTGAAGTTCATGAGCCTCAATGTTATAACAATCCCTGGCTGTGATTATCACTTTGATGGGTACAGCTGTATAAACAGATGCTATGGCAGCCACAGATAAAGCCGACTTGCATCCAAGTATGAACTTGATACTTTCCCATCGACTAACATTTTGTTTTCAACAATAATTGTCTATTAAAGGGAACTTGAAATGTCACCCCTTCCCCTTTTTACAATGATCCCAAACCTCATCAATGTCAACAAGAGAGGGGAGGAGGTAGACAAAAAGAATAATAACACTTTTAAAGATCTGGAAATAAATAATTAACTTGTTAAAATATTGCTTTTCAATTATAAAATAAATGCCAAATAGAATGAATATTGAAAGACTGGGACATTTAGAAAACATTTAACATGTAAGGTGTTAAATAAAGGAGTTTTTTGGTGATTTTTGACTCATCTACCTCTGTAATTTTAAGGTCTCCTTCTATTCTTCAACTAGAGACAAAAAAAACTACAGATGCTGGAATCCAAAGTAGACAAGCAGGAAGCTGGAAGAACGCAGCAAGCTATGCAGCATCAGGAGGTGGAGAGGTCAGCGTTTCGGGTATAAATTATATTAGTGTCAGTAAGAGCATAGTTGCTGACTTGAGGGCAATGTGAGTTGGTTGACAATAGGTGGCAAATGGTGATCATGAAAGGAGCTGAACAGTGTTAAATCCATTACTTTTATGAGCTGGTAGGATAATTTCTAATCGACCTGTTCAGAGATGTTATTACACACCCCTGGAGCTTGTGTGGCTGCAGCCCAAACCTCCTGTCTCAGAGGTAAGGACACTACCACGGTGCCACAAGAGCTCTTTTATGGGCAGGATAACGTATCAAGTTCAATGAATAAAACATGTCATAACACACATACCACATGAGTGACAGTTTTTTGTTCTGGCATGGATATAAATTGTTCTGGATTACAGATTACAGAGGAACCTCGATTATCCAAATGAAATGGGTGGGCACTAATTTGTTTGGATAATTGATTATACGGTGAATTGATTCAATGCCCTTCCTCTGGGGTTCGGAGTTTTCTGTTAAGTCCGCTCCCCGTTCAGGAGACTAGGCAGCAGCAATATCCGCGCAGGCCCCCGCACCCACAAACCCCATCCAACACCAACCCTACCCTACCTGACCCAACATTCCAACCCCGTCCAAAACCGCTCCCCGTCCATCCCCATCCCCACTCCAGGGCAGCTGACTGGACACCAACAACAAGATTGCTGCTGCTGCTGCAGCTGCCTTTTGCAGGGTGAGTCTCCAAATGGCACACACACACAATGTTTTGAGAAGTTGCATCTTTGTCCTGTACAGGACAATGTTGGAGAAATTATCTGGAGAAGGGGGGGTTTTGGGTACACGCCTGTGTAGAACTCCAGGGAAAGTGTGGGGGGGAGAGAATGTGGGCAGGAGATCAGTCATTTGGAGACGGCATCAGCTCCCATCGATGTCCAGGACTGTTCTCGGCAACATTTCAGTTAGCTAAGTTCACTTTTAATCACTGTAAACAAAAGACACAATCAGTGTTGGAAACGCATCTTGATGTAATGCTTCTCTCGGGATCTCGAGATGTCCTTCGGATAATCTGATATTTAGACAACTGATATTCGGATAGTCAAGGTTCCTCTGTAATGGCATTAAGATACAGTTCAGCCCTGCTTCAAGTGAATGTTCAAGAGTCTCAAGAGTTTGAATGACTTCTTCCTGTTTTACGTTGCTATGAGTGTTGTGACTCATTGGTTTGCACTGGGTCACCAGTTACACAATGAGAAGAGCATAAGAACTAGGAGCAGGAATAGGCCATCTGGCCCTTCAAGCCTGCTCTACCACTAGTAAGATCATGGCTAATCTTTTCGTGAACTCAGCTCCACTTATTGGCGTTTTCACCTTTTCCCTTAATTCCTTTATTTTTCAACCTTTGCTTTAAAAGCGATTACTGAAGTAATATCAACTACTTCCAAAGGGCAAGGAATTCTATAGAGTAACAACCCTCTGGGTGAAGAAGTTCCTTCTCAGTTCAGTTCTGAACCTGCTTCCTCCAAACTTGTGGCCATGCCCTCTTGTCCTAGTCTCACCGACCAGTGAAAAGTTCCTATCTATTTCTATTTATCAATTCCCTTCATAATTTTGTGTGTTTCTATGAGATCCCCCCTCATTCTTCTGAACTCCAATGAATATAATCCTAATTTACTCAGTCTCGCCTCATAAGCCAACCCCCTCAACTCTGGAATCAACCTCGTGAATCTCCTTTGCATTCTCTCCAGTGCCAGTACATCCTTTCTTAAGTAAGGAGAACAAAACTGCACACAGTACTCCAGGTGTGGCCTCACCAGCACCTTGTACAGCTGCAACATTACCTCTCTGTGTTTAAACTCAACCCCTTTAGCAATGAAGGACAAAATTCCATTTGCCTTCGTAATTACTTGTTGTACCTGCAGACCAACCCTCTGTGAATCATGCACAAGGACACCCAGGTGCCTCTGCAAATCAGCATGCTGCAACTTTCTACCATTCAAGTAATAATCTATTTTGCAGTTACTCCTACCAGAATGTATGACTTCACATTTACTAACATTGTATTCCATCTGCCAGACCTTTACCTACTCACTCAATGTATCTATATCCCTTTGCAAAGTTTCTCAGTCCTCTGCACACTTTGCTATGACACTCATGTTAGTGTCATCGGCAAATTTTGACATCATACATGTGGTCTCCAACTCCAAATCATCGATATAAATTGTGAATAATTACGGTCCCAACATCAATCCCTGAGGCACACCGCTAGTCACTGATTGCCAGCCAGAATAGCACTCATTTATCCCTACTCTTTGCTTCCTGTCAGTTAACGAATCCTCTACTCATGGACATACTTTACCCCTAACACCATGCATCCTTATCTTATGCAGCAGTCTCATGTGCGGCACCTTGTCAAAGGCCTTTTGGAAGTCTAGGTATACCACATCCACTGGGTCCCCGTTGTCCACCTTGCTTAAAATGTCTTCAGAGAATTCCAAAAGATTTGTGAAACATGACCTGCCCTTTATGAACCCATGCTGGGGTGCATCTGTACAAAGGGACAATTTCTTTTGAGATGCTCTGTTATTTATTCCTTGATAATAGACTCTTTCCCACTACAGAGGTTAAGCTCATTGGTCTATAATTTCCCATCTTTTGTCTACTTCCTTTTTTAAACAGAGGCATCACATTTGCTATTTTCTGTTGGGACTGCCCCAGAGTCCAGTGAATTTTAGAAAATTACCACCAGGCCACCTGTTATTTCTTCCATCATCTCTTTTAGTACCCTGGGATGCATTCCATCAGGGACAGGAGACTTATCTATCCAGGAATTATTTGTAGAGATGGCAACAGTTGGGTACTACCAGTGGGGGCTATCAGTGAAATGACTAAATACTGCCAGGCTGACATAGTAATAGAATTTTTATTTAAAACATTAAATGTTCAAGACAATTAATCAACTCACTATGTTTGAAGCTCCACGAGAATATGTATTCTTCTCAGGCAACTTATGTAGGGTCCACATGAGCTAGGACAGCAGAATTTAGTAAAGCTGAGGCTGAGAGAGACTCCATGAGGAAATAGACACAGTTTTCCCCAGTCTTAAGTGAGAATAGACACTAATTGGTAATATTGGTATTACCTTTCTATTAAAATTTTTACTATTCATTTTCTCTACTCACTCTTTCTTTCTCCACCACCTTGTGCTTCAGTCAGCAATTGTGGTCTTGTTTTTATGGAAATGTAAGTGAAGTCACAATCTAGAATAAAAAGAAATATGGAGCACACAGTTTGAAGACTTTGCACGATTGCTTGTCAATTTTGTATGAATGAGTTTGATTGCCTGTTAAATTTACAGGCTGTACAAAGGTAATCTGCTGCGTCAAAGAAAATGGTATGCTTCAATCAAGATTAGACTCAGTAAAATTGCTTGCAATGACGTCAAATTAGAGATTATGTTAAAACTCAATTATGAAAGGAAGTCAGAAGCCATTAAATATATCGGAACACTCAAGTGCCCTTTATGTTTTCCCAGGCCCGGTTTTGATGATGTATGTTTTTCTGAGTTGGGTACATGTGAAAGTTTTATGTTGCTGAACAGTCACAATTTGTGATAGCAATATAAAGTCTCTGGTATTTCAATGTCACTGCCTCAAAAGACCTTTCTGGAGGACATGAGGCACCACGGAGGGTTCTAATGACTTGGAATGTAATAAACATCACTCCAAGCTGCTTTTGGGGATTGTCTGGTTTGAGTGACCCTTTCAGAATGAACCATTTCTGTTTTAAACTATGAGCCTTCCAGACTTTCAGTTTGACCCTGCTCAGTGTGAAGTTTGTGAAAAATATGTTGAGGCTTGCTCAATTAAGTCTTGTTGCTTTAGCCAGTGCTGAATATAATGCATTCACTGAACAGTTTAAAAAAATGCTGACACTTTTCAACACATAACACGTGGGGGTAGCAAATCCATTTAACAACTATTTTGTGATTTAAGGTGGAAATTATCGCAATAGTTAATATGAGCCACATTTTATCCTTCTCTCCCCATGTCAAATTATCTGCATAAATTCATTCACTCCTGTCATTGTGGTGACAGGATCATCTGTGGTGTGCATGGTTATGGAAGGTGGAAAATGGAGACCAAATCTGGGGGGGGCAAGAAATGTTAAATAGTCGGGTGAGCTGTTTGAAATTATGATAAAACTAGTAAGAAAAACTTGCTAATCAAAGTTTACGGTCTAAAAGGACTTTTATGGCAAGACACAGCGTTTAAATGATATCCATGTAGATAAGGACTCTTTCATGCACATTGATAGTTTTGCCAAGGACTAAAAACCAATGCCAACGATTTCCTAAAGCCAAAGACTTGTGGAATGACCTGCAGTGATGTAGGTGACAGCTGACCAGCTTCAACATTATAGTTTGCAACTGGGATAAATTAGACAGAGTTTAGTATTAAATACATATTACATAATAACCCAAAGCAAGAAATCCTTGTTTGGAACAGCAACAGTGCAAGCAATTGTAATCTTGCAGAATGTATTCTTTAATGTCACAGAAAAGTGTTGGATTACTACTAAAATCTCCAACTCATATTCTTTTTGTTAACACTGCAAAGTGGTGTGACAAATGTTAATCCATGCAATATTCTTTTTCCACTGAGACATACAATCCTAAGTGGTAATTTATCTCCTTTGCTGTTGGTGGGACCTGGCTGCTGTCTTTCCTATGCTTCAATAGTGACTAAAATTCAGATATACTATCCATGAAGCTCTTTGTGACATCCTGTGGTCATGAAAGGTGCTGTATAAATGCAAGTACTTTCTTTCAAAGATACAAATGTTAACCTTGTGTATCAATAAATGTAACAAGCATTTGTGTACATTCCATTAACTGTTCATTCATGTCATCGAGCAATTTTGGTAATTGGACTAGTCTGAAATTAACTGAGCAATGGCATAAATTGCCTTTGTATGGGAATGCAACAAAATTGGATAATTTGCAAATGATATAAATTGATATTCATATTTTGGCAATGATCATTGCTTTAATTACGTAACTGTGTAAAAGGCAACTTTTTAAATATCTCCACAGATGTGATTTTTTTGGCAAAGAATTCAGACACTCCTCCAGTGACTTCTGGGACCTTGAGTAACTCATCATCTCTCCAACTTTCCATTAAGAGTCCATCAAGTTCATGACATTGGCCATTTCATTGTAGTATTGATACTCGAGAGACGATGTGTTAAATTACAGCGAAATATTAGGGCACTAACGTGGAAGATAACAGTTTCTTGATTCCACCAGAATCTAAGGTACCTGTAAGTAAAGGCTTGCCTGTGGTGCAAAGAAGGCTGTTGCCATCCAATTTCTTACTGTGGATCGTTGCATTCAATTTTCTTGGCCCAAGAATCATAAGAACTCACCCTTACTCAACCCTCCCTGCTTTTTTCCACTTTCCAACAACTGCACCATCGAAACAATCATGGTGATGGAATGACCCTTATATCAAAATCCTCACCCTGGTTTCTGCCCTTAGTCTCCTTCTCAACTCCCCATAGTAGTCCTTGCTCTCTATCTATCTAAGCCCTAAACTCTAAATTTCTGCACTTCTCCACTGCCCGCAAAACCCTTTCTAAAACTATCTCTTTTAGTTACAGCTTTTCCTTTAGATTATTGTCAATTATTTGTCTGATAAGGGTTCTGTTTAGCACATTGCATTTATATCAGATATAAGCATGCTAAATTGTTGCTGTCTCCACAAGGACTGTTTAGTGTTTATCCCAGGAATGTTGATGTGAAAAGGGGCATCTCCACTGAACAAAAAGCAGTAAACTGTGGTACTGGAAATCCCAACCAAACATAGAGAATGCTGGAGAAACTCAGCATATCTAGAAGCATTGGTGGAGAGTGACACAAAGTTAATACTGGATTTGAAACATGAATTCTGTTTCTCTCTCCAGAGATGCTGCCAGACCTGCTGAATTTCTTCAGCATGTTCTGTGTTTGTCTGCACCAAATATGTTTGCAAAGGCAGGTGAAGTAGTAACTTTGAGATGTCAATGTAGAGTGAAACAGATATATTCAGAAAAATTAACGAGACTTTTTGTGCAATTTCTGTTATACTGCAATGTGAGAGAATCTCTCAGATAACAAATCATGAAATTACTAATTAGCATGTCTTATGTCTATGTTGTAGCTTAAAAGGAGCAAAGTCTGATCAGTGGCAGAAAGTCAAAATTGCATTAATTTTCCTTTGTCTGAATTCCATTGCAAAACATTTCTTTGGCAAACTGAAACTGGTCTTGACAAGGATCTGATCCAGCTCTAGAAGAGTAATGGTGTATTTCTGCCAGCTGCGTTCCCCTCATTAAAGTGAGAACCCTTATCTGAGTTGAGTCAAAGGACACGTGCTAGAAAATAATATTGGCTGGTTAATTAATGCTGAGGAAAAAAACACAAGTATTGAACGGAATTCTTCTGTCCTCATTTACCAAAATTTCATTACTTTCCTCTTATAATTAGACATCCAGCTTTCACCACTCAGTCATTATCTTTCACTGGGTTGATAATGTAATAACATGGGAAAACACCGTTTGGTAAAACTGGGTCTCAGCTGAGTAGCTGGTAGGTTCTCCCATGGAATGAAACACTTCAAATGTGCTGAAGGAGGTGAGTCCCATTGTCACTATCCACCCTCTAAGCCAGACAAATTAGGACACAGTAAAAGGCATCAGACTTAACGTTCCTGGCCCTGTGCATGAAACCAATGTCACAGAGGGTAGAAACATATTGGCTGTTGTTTCAGGAGGGTGGGTAGGGACCTGGGTTTGTGGTGAGCAATCAGTGAAGATATTATGAATCCAATTAGGTCCAAATTTTTTGAGTGTTCCAGCATTTTCCCTCTGGTGAGGTGATTCCTGCCCTGTGTGGATGAATGCTCCTGTACCAGGTGTGGGAGCTGAAGGTGGGTGTTGGTGGGCATTCCTTATATAGGGGGCCTAACACCAGGAAATGCTGCACTGCGACGTAACCTACTCTCTGTGTGAGGGACCTAACTGCCTGACTAATGACAATTCTAACTTTCAGTATCTGCCTCTGAAGGTGTCTCTGTGTTAAGGTGATGGCGTGGTCCCAATCTACCCCAGCAGCACCCATCTCTCCCATGGGGACAAACCAGGTTACCAAATTGCTAGCCCTCTGAAAAAGCGGTTGGCATCGAGAATACCAACCTGCCATCCTTAAAAAAAGGGGAAAAAGATGGCCAACAGTAGCATCTGGAGGATGTGAGGGAGCATAGGGATGGGGCAATTAAATGAGTTGGACTGAGTTTAATGAAGGAGTCATGCAGATGGGTGTTGAGATATAAGGGGTGAGAGTTAGAAGGTTTTTCAACTTCTACAATAACAACTGGGGCAAAGTCCCAGGGAAATGAGGCAGGTACTGCAACTTAGCACTTGGGCACAGGTGTAACTAACTGCACTCTGCTTCTGAGTTGGTGCCCTGCCTACATCTGTACATAAGAGCCTGGCACAATCCCCTGACTCGGAAATCCTTTACACAAGTATAAAGGGCCAGGCAGAGGGTGGTAAATTTCCTGACTGTAGGATGGATTTTGTTGAGGCTTCAGTTAGGGAACTGGCAGAGAATTGCCCTCGGTTTGGCAGGTGAGACCCAGTAGAGTGAAAGGTCCTTCAGGCATTTACATGGCCTCCCGTGCAATTAAGGCTTCTGGCTGTGGAGAATCTGCCAATCCGTGAAGACTCAGAATGGGAAGTGTTGCTGGTGAATTGAAAAGCAGTGCAGTCCTTGGAGTTTACAAGTTTCCTTGAGCATTATTCTCCCTCATCCTATTCTGATTGCAACCTGACATCAAGATAAAATGATGCAGTTGCTGCATACCAACATGTGGAGAGAGGATGGGGTGCCACAGGAATAAATTTGCTCTATGCTTCCTGTACAATGGGAAAACCACAAAGAAATGAAAGCAATTGTCGAATAGCATGGGAAACTGGAATTAAAGATAGACATTGAATAGAGGTGGCAGGAATTTTGCCAACTGGAGAGCCAGCTGGATCACTGCATCACCTCCTCTGGGGTAGGGTGCTTTATTACATGCCAATGGGGTACTTAAGTCGCCAGCACTGTCCTCACACAGGCTTAAGACCCTAAGGAGTAAAATCCCACTCTCCATGCCCCAGGATCTGCCAACTTGCCACAACATCTAAAAGAATGGGAGAGTTCATTTAACTCATGTAGATAAGTAGGTCAGGAATGTCTTTGATATTTCCGTTATGTGATATTCAACTTCATTTAACGAAGAGGTTTTGAAACAAGGAAGGGTTCAGAAAAGATTTACAAGAATGTTGCCAGGGTTGGAGGCTTTGAGCTGTAGGAAGAAGCTGATTAGGCTGGGGTTGTTTTCCCTGGAGCATCAGAGACTGAGGGGTTACCGTATAGAGGTTTATAAAATCATGAGGAGCATGGATAGGGTAAATAGACAAGGTCTTTTCCCCAGGGGTGGGGAGTCCAAAACTAGAGAGCATAGGTTTAAGATCATGATGTGGAGATGCCAGTGTTGGACTGGGGTGGAGAGAGTCAGAAATCACATGACACCACGTTATAGTCCAACAGGTTTATTTGAAATCACAAACTTTCAGAACACTGTTCCTTTATTGGGTAAAGTCTTCACCTGACGAAGGAACAGTGCTCTGAAAGCTTGTGATTTCAAATAAATCTATTGGACTATAATCTGGTGTTGTGTGACTCCACAGGTTTAAGGTAAGAGGGGAAAGATTTAAAAGAGACCTAAGGGGCAACTTTTTCACACAGACGGTGGTACGTGTATGGAATGAGCTGCCAGAGGAAGTGGTGGAGGCTAGTACAATTACAACATTTAAAAGGCATCTGGATGGGTATATGGATAGGAAGGGTTTTGAGGGATATGGCTCAAATGCTGGCAAATGGGACTAGATTAACTTAGGATATCTGGTTGACATGGACGAATTGGACCAAAGGGTCTGTTCCTGTGTGTTACATAAGACAATAAGACATAGGAACAGAAATTAGACCATTCAGCCCATTGAGTCTGCTGTGCCATTCAATCATGGCTGATAAGTTTCTAAATCCCATTCTCCCGTTTTTTTCCCTGTAACCCCTGATCCTCTTGATACTCAAGAACTTATTTATCTCTGTCTTAAATATGCTCAATGACCTGGCCTCCACAGCTTTCTGTGGCAATGAATTACATAGATTCACCACTCTTTGGCTGAAGAAATTTCTCCTTATCTCCATTCTAAAAGGTCTTCCCTTTACTCTAAGACTGTGCGTTCACATCCTAATCTCTCTTACCAATGGAAAGATCTTCCCAATATCTATTCTGTCCAGGCCATTCAATATTCTGTTAGTTTCAATTAGATCCCCTTTCATCCTTCTAAACTCCATCGATATAGACCCAGAGTTTTCAAATGTTCCTCATATATTAAGCTTTTCATTCCTGGAACCAGTCTCATGAACCTCCTCTGAACACGCTCCAGGGCCAGTAAATCCTGAGATATGGGGCCCAAAACTGCACACAATACTCCACATGCTCAATAGTCAAATACTCCACATCTCTGTGACTCTATGACTCTACCGAGACTGCAGGTCCAATAACCCCTTCATGACATTTCTCTTAATTAAGTTAGAATAAATAGTCAAACAAAAACATTTAGAGCAACAGAAGAAAACCGATAATGAAGATATAATCCTTTGTAAAATTGAATACTTTTAAAGAAGCAATAGTACTTTGCTTTTGCCTTAAATGTTATAATGCCTGGATTGAATTGGAAAGGATACAACACTTCTTTGTTATGGGATGAATGGAAATTGTTGAATAGACAATAACCAGCTGGTTGTGAACCACTTTGTTTTCCAAAAGTAAAACCAATCTTACTTAATTATTTTCCATCTTGCAGGAGATATTTACAAATCTCCAGAGTATACAAGTAAGGATACTGAAGATGGAATTTTCATCTGACGTGAGTGTTCATTCCATAGTCCAGTTGGTGCAAGCTAAATATCCCACAAGACCTTTGTTCAAAAATGTTGTTTATTAGAAAACTTATCAAATAGAAGGGAAATATCTTTGAGTATTAAGTCCATGTGTGTAGAGTTGATGAAAGCTAATGAAGTAACCTCCACAGTCTAATGTTGCTGCTGTTATAATGTGGTTTGTTCAAGGTATAAAGAAAAGGGCTTGATCCGAGTAAATTATTATTAATTTACTTCACCAGAATTTTGTTGCAGGTTTGAAAACATTTGATTGTTGTTTTGCTCTTCAACAATATTCATTAGGTAAAAATAAATCACCTCGATTAAGAGAGTCATGTTCGTTTGGGAAATGTATAGGTGTGTGCCTCACTCAGTTCATTCCACATCAAACTGATAGGCACTGAACAGAGGCTGTGGAGACAGGGGGGGTGAGGGGAAAATGCAGGCTGTGGAAAGGTTACAGTGGATGGGGAGGGGGCAGGCTGGAAAACTGCATCACCTCCTCTGGGGTAGGACTGCACTATTAGGTGCCCATAGGATACTTAAATGTCCGGCACTGTCCTCACCAAAGGTTAAGGATCTAAGGGAGTGAAATCCCAGTCTGACTGTCCCATGAGCTGCCAGCCTGTCCATTGCACGCAGTGCAAGTGGGAGCATAGGCAGCTGAAGATCAGTGAGGGACTCCCAGACCACAGGTGAGTGGCTGAGGGAGGGACGGTGGTCATGGGGGGGGTCTCTGCAGCAAGGCCAGAGTGTGACTATAAGCAGCTGCTCCCCCCCTTTCATGATCCTGAGTCCCCAACTCTGTGTGCCTGACAGTGAGAGACTGCAGACCGGGAGCCTGAAAGTAAACATTACCAGCTTTGCTTGTGTGGTGGGGAGGAGTGGGCAGAGTACAGGAGGGAGTCCTAGATCTGGGAATAATTGCGGGATCTCGGATCATTACACATACTTGTGGATTGGGCCTGTGAGGACATGAAGGCATGGCAGCTATCTGGCAGTGATTATGAAAGGCGTGGTGCTAGGACATAGGAATACTCAGGGGGTTGGGTGTAAGACTTCATAACACTGGGGTGGAGAGAACGAATGCTACTTTATTATTTGGCAACCATATAAACAATGATTTAATGAACCCCATTTGGGAAGAAAATGAATACCAAACTATGTGCCTGCTTGAATCCTTTCATTTGCCACGATGAAAGTTGCATTTTAGGGATAAGCATGGAAATTATTATTGATGCCATCGTATGTATTGTAATATATGAGGTTGATGAGTTAAAGGATAACTCACGGTGGTATAAATTATTCATGATCTCATTCAACCTTGGCCAATGACACATTCATCTTCACTAGCCTTGATTTGATTAATCTGGATACATAACATTTCACATTAAACTGACCTCCAACTTGTGAAGGTTTTCTTTTGAGTTCTAAAGTGTCAGAAGCATTTAACAGAAATTCTAATGGTAGCAGGAGATTAAAGAGCTTGGAAACTGTCAACTCTTGTGGTCTAGCTGATGCACAGAAACATCAAAGCTCTGCATCTCAAAGACAAATATTGGTCTTGCAGGGAACGTCAAAATTACTCCCATGTGTCAATTGGTTAGTGAATATTTATTTACTTATTAGCAATAATTGTGCTAAATTCATGAATGAACTTCCAATCTGAATTTTGAAACAGCTAGCTATTAATTTGTTTACTCAATATAACAAAGCATTGCTGAATCTTTTAGTGACTTTTACCGTGTGTTTAATACTGAAGTTACACATCATCTTTAATAATTAACATCAGAGCACATTTGTACACCACCCCTCAGATGTAAATTAGAGATTCTGCTGCAAAGCTAATGAAAAACTGTCTTCTATTTCAGCACTAGTTAATCCTCAACCTCACCACATTCCTGCTTATGACTCACAGCCATGTTCCAATCATCACATCTACATCAGATACTGGATATCCATTATACCAAACAAGTTGTTTCTCATTTTGTCAGACAGTCATCTTTGGAATCAGTGGGGCATGGCAAGTAAAAGTGAATTAGTTTTTGGATTTGTAGAGAAGTGTTCTGGTTCCAAATAAAAACAATTAGGCCAAGAGCGAAAAAACACAAAGAATGATAAAGAACAATCATGAAATCAGCATGATTAACAAAAAAGGAAAAAAAATGTGCTAAATTGAAATAATTTTTCTTAAGAACTGTACAAGAATCAAATAACCAACCTCTAATGGGCAATATTTATGAATAGTTGCAGTATTGTAGATTGCCTGCAAATCATTCTCAACATTAGAAATTTACCCATTATCAACGGTTAACAGCATTTTAGTTTTAATTCCATGTGATGTAATTTAACATTAGTAATATCTCAAGATTAGTTATTAGTGTAAAATGAAAATAAAGCTTTCATTCAGTATGAGATGCAAACTAAATCCAGCAGTTAATCCTTGCATTTCCAAAACATTAGCACTACTGCCTCACAGCACCAGGGTTCCAGGTTCGATTCCAGCCTTGGGCGACTCTCTGTATGGAGTTTGCACATTCTCCCTGTGTCTGCGTGGGTTTCCTCCGGGTGCTCCAGCTTCCTCCCACAGTCCAAAGATGTGCAGGTCAGGTGAATTGGCCATGTTAAATTGCCCATAGTGTTCGGTGCATTAGTTAGAGGGGAATGGGTTTGGGTGGGTTACTCTTCAGAGGGTCAGTGTGGACTGGTTGGGCGGAAGGGCCTGTTTCCACACTGTAGGGAATCTAACCTAATCTAATCTAATCTGAAATTGATTGTTTAAAACAGAAGTTATATCAGGAATTTGGTTAATGTCAGGATCATGAACAGGCTTGTAACAAATTGACAGCCACATTTTCACTGTACCTGGCCTCTTTTTCACTGAAGATCATAGAAAGATGCTTCAGACTTGTTTTTTGGAGACATGTATGTTAGTCTTACTGGGCTACATTCTACCAGAAATTGACAATCTCAATTTTAATGAGCTTTATGGAGGATTTCTCTCTGAGAGCCATAGTGAGTATTCTTAGGCCATTCTCTGTAGATCACTTCATTATGTATGCACCACATCTCCATGGCGCCTCACTTACACTATCACTCGGGGAGGAGTAGGGCATGTAGGGCATTGCTGGAACCTCTCGGGATTGCTGGCACCATTATTAGAGCCCAGCAGTACAGCAGGCCAAGCCCTGCCAGCCAGAAGCTGCCCTTTACAATACACTTAGTGAGAGGGGCACAAACAAAAACATCTCTGAGGACCCATTGTTGGCATGGCTAACACTTCATTGCAAATACAGGTTCACATTTGTAAAGGTATTGCTAGTTTACATCATCATCTGTTTGAAGGACAGCCACTGTAATTTCAACAATAAGAACCAAGTGAAACAGGTAACCTGTCCTTAGTGTGCATCAGAGGAGCAGGAGAATCTCCTGTTCCTCGGATACTGCCTGACCTGCTGTGCTTTTCCAGCACCACACTCTCGACTCTAATCTCCAGTATCTGCAGTTCTCGCTTTCACCTAATCTGTCCTTAGTGTCTTCTCATCTGAGAACCCTGCCTAAGGGTTGCCAGTGTGTCCCTAATGCCCAGCATCGCATAACATCTTCTCATTGTAGGAGCATCACATGCTGTTTGAAATAATTGAAAATATTCATTTTTATTCAGCAACAGCAAAAATTTTCACATCAACGAGGCGATGGTCCAATGATATTATCACTGGACTGTTATTCCAGAGATTCACTTAATGTTCTGAGGACCTGGGTTTGAAGCCGACAACAGCAGATGATGGAATTTGATTTCAATAAAAGCAATCTGGAATTAAGAGTTGATTGTCAGGAAGAACACATCTGGTTTACTAATGGTCTTTAGGGAAGGAAACTGCCATCTGTACCTGCTCTGGCCTACACATGACTCCAGGCCCAGAGCAATGTGGGCGATTCTTAACTGGTTTCTGGGCAATTAGGGATGGGCAATAAATGCTGGCCTGGCCAGTGATGCCCTCATCCAGTGTATGAATATAAAAAAAATCCTGTCTGGCTTTTGTATCTGGCACTGCAGCATTCTATCATCCACAAGGTAACGTTCCTTCTGTATGATCTTTCTCCCTCAAAAAACTGTTGTTGCTCTCCCATCTCTTCAATGTCCATCATGTGCCCCTTTTGATTGCCTCATTGTATAGATTGATTGCTAGGATTGTGCAACACACAGAACGTGTTATGTAACGTCTCCCATCGGATCCTCATCTCCAGGGCAACTATTGTCAGTCCATGACAACTCTGGTGGAAGAATGGGCTGCATTGTATCAAGAGTCGAGACTGTGGTGCTGGAAAAGCACAGCAGGTCAGGCAGCATCCAAGGAACAGGAAAATTGACATTTTGGGCAAAAGCCCTTCATCAGGAATGGGAGATAAATGGGAGGTGGGTGGGGCTAGGGGGCAGGTAGCTGAGAGTGCAAGAGGTGGATGGAGGTGGGGTTAAAGGTGATAGGTCAGAGGGGAGGGTGGAATGTATCAGTGCGAAGGAAGACGAACAGGTGGGACAGGTCAAGAGGGTGGTGCTGAGCTGGAAGGTTGGAACTGGGATATGGCGGTGGGGGAGAGGAAATGAGGAAACTGGTGAAATCCATATTGATGCTATGGACATGGAGGGTCCCGAGGCAGAAGATGAGGCATTCTTCCTCCAGGTGTCAGTTGGTAAGGGAGTGGCGAAGGAGAAGGCCCAGGATCTGCATGTCCTCAGCAGAGTGGGAGGGAGAGTTGAAGTGTTCGGCCATGGGTGGTGGGGTTGAGTGGTGCAGGTGTCCCGGAGATGGAAGGTGAGGACTGGGGTGGGGTGGGGTTCTGTCTTTGTCCTTGCTCTGGTCCTCAACTTCCATCCCACCAACCTCCTCCTTTCTGCCACCTACAAATAGACCCCACCACCAGAGATATATTTCCCTCCCCACCCCTAACCACTTTCCGTAAAGACTGTTCCCTCCGCGACTACCTTGTCACATCCATGCCCCCCAAAACCCACCCTCCCCTCCTGGCACCTTCCCCTGCCACCGCAGGAATTGCAAAGCCTGTGCCCACACCTTCTTCCTAACTTCCATCCAAGGCCCCAAAGGAGTCTTCCACATCCATCAAAGTTTCACCTGCACTTCCATACATCATTTACTGTATCCATTGCTCCTGATGTGGTCGCCTCTACATTGGGAAGATAGGATACCTATTCGCAGAGCGCTTCAGAGAACATCTCCGGCACACCTGCACCAACCAACCCCACCGCCCTGTGGCCCAGCACTTCAATTCCCCCTCTCACTCTGCTGAGGACATGTAGGTCCTGGGCTGCCTCCATCACCACTCCCTTATCACCTGATGCCTGGAGGAAAAACACCTCATCTTCTGCCTCGGGACCCTCCAACCTCATGGTATCCATGTGGATTTCACCAGTTTCTTCATTTCCCCTCCCCTCACCATATCCCAGTTCCAACCTTCCAGCTCAGCACCACACTCTTGACCTGTCCATCTGCCTTCCCACCTATCCACTCCACCCTATTATCTTTAACCCCACCTCCACCCACCTATTGCACTCACAGCTACCTTCCCCCTAGCTTCACCAGCCTCCCATTTATCTCTCCACCCTTGAGGCTCCCAACCTTATTCCTGATGAAGAGCCTTTGCCCGAAACATCGATTTTCCTGTTCCTCGAATGCTGCCTGACCTGATGTGCTTTTCCAGCACCGCACTCTTGACTCTAATCTCCAGCATCTGCAATCCTCACTTTCACTTGCATTGTATCTGGACTTAGCCCAAGGAGTTGCTAATAGCATGTGACAGCAGCTTATGTGGTAAACTCACAACATACTCTTCAACTAAGTGAAGTACTCCACAGTCTTCAAGGAAGACAGCCAGTACAGTCCAGGGAGTGGACCACGATCAGTCCTACAGGTCCAGCGCAGGGCTGATATCTTCACGGGGAAATGGTGGGATCAGACACAAATTGCATCAGGAACAATATTATATATTTGTGGGTTGTGCATTGCGAGATCCCACACAGGACCCTCGTTGATCCTTTGAAGCAGCTGTTTGCACAAAAGTTGAATGTAGCTGTCACCAATAGGTTGGCCACCCACACCTTCAAGTTACAGATCATGTTCCAGCAGTTGGCAAAGTTCTGCAATGATGTCCTGGGACATCCTCAGTCTGTGGCAACTTTGTATCTCGCTCATGGGGCAACATGGACTATAGACTCTGCTCTTCCTACATGCTCTGATGGGACCTTCTGCAGCGACTTCTTCACCTGCAGGCTGTTTGACACAGAAAATATCCACAAAAATGACCCCAAATTCATGTTGGCTGCCACTTCAACATTCCACTGTATTTCCCAGGCAAAATCTCTGTCTCAGGCTTCCTTCAGTGCTCCTGTGAATCTCAGCACAAGCTGAAAGAACAGCACCTCATTTTCCACTCAGAAACTCTGCAGCCTTTGGAATCAATTTTAAAACATCAACAATTTTAGGCCAAGGACCTCGGAGAAGGTGCTCAGGCCCTAACACCCTGGGGTTGGGGTGCTACAACACTCAACCCATTATCAGCTACTAATAGTCCTCATTAGCAGCTATTCATTCTCCAAGGCTGACCTTTACCCATTCCTTTGTTTGCCCAAGCAGTTCTGAAGAAGGGTTACCAGATTCAAAAAGTCTCTGCTTTCTCGCCACAGATGTTGACAGACCTGTTGAGTTTTATTAGCAATTTCTGTTTTTGTTTCTGATTTCCAACATCCTCAGTTCTGTCAGTCCATCTGTTTTTCTCTCTCTCTGGGTTGTATTGTTTACTCCTCCCACTTACCCAACCCCATCTTCTGCTAAATACCACCCTTTTCCTTGCTACAATTGGTTCTGAAGAAGGGTCACTGGACCAGAAACGTTAAACTCTGCTGTCTCTTCATGGATGCTGCCAGACTGCTGAGTTTTTCCAGCAATTTGTTTTTGTTTTCGATTTCCAGAATCCATTGGTTTTGTTTCCTTTATTTTTTCTTCTTTTGAGTTATGATTTAAGCTCCCAACATTACCCCCTGAGCACCATTGTGCTTCACTGTACCTTTAGCGAAGCCAAAGTAGCAGAAACCTTCAGTGACTCTCCATTCCCCTGAAATAATTTATCTCCTACAATGCACTATTGTCTACCCCTCCCTAATATTCGGAGTTGTGCTTTTCTCTCATTACAATGAACGTCCCCTCTACCACCCAACAAATGGGTGGTTGTGCTTCCAATCCTCAGAATTGACTTCCCCAACTTTCTTATCACAGCAGCAGTGACTGGACTCCTGGACAAGCAGCTGACTTGCCACAAACACCTGCCACTGGTGCACTGGACCTGCTGGATTAACCATGGTCCACTCCTTGGATTGCAATGGCCATCTCCCTTGATGACTGTGGAGTACTTTTCTTTGTTGAAGTACATGCTGTGAGTTACCACAGAAGCTGCTGTCACATGTTGTAGATGTGAGTGCCATACAGCAACTTATCATTGTAGTGGTTCTATGTGGAAGCAGGCCATTTAGCCCATTGCATCCACGCTGTCCCTCAAAGCAGCACATCCTTGGAGACAATGGGCAATTTAGCATGGCCAATCCAATTAACCTGCACATCTTTGGACGGTGGGAGGACACAGGAGCACCCGGAGGAAACTCATGCAGATATGGAAAGAATGTGCAAACTCCAGTCATTCAACACTGGAATTGAACCCAGGTCCCTGGTGCTGTGAGGCAGCAGTGCTAACCATTGAGCCACCCATGTCTATTCCTTAACTGATCTCTGTTGACAATTGTAAACTGCTAGGCTTGATGTCTGCACTATGTCAAGGCAAACATAAGTACTGTGAGCATTTAGGTTCTGACTGAGTGTTCTGTGAGCATTCAAGTGGAAAAATGAGGAGCCCGGAGCTGTCCCAAAGCCCAATCCATGAGATGAGTACTTGCTGCATATGCAAAGTGTCTTGGCAGCAGCATTGCAAAGAAAGGTGCCAGTGTGCTCCAAAGTGCAGCATTAATTGCAGAACTGGATTGCAAGTAGGTTGCAGATGTGGCAAGGCTGCTACAAGTCTGAGTCAACCTCTGAACAAAGTGCCAGGCACCCTCTGTTCATGGAACATGCCTTGAGATGTTGGTGACTGCTGTCCAAGGTGGAAGCTGGAGGAGCACATGGCAAGCTGGATTCACCAGGCACCCATGCTGGCATTCATGTCAGGAAGTGGAACCATCTTGTTTCCTTGCCGCAAGTGGGAGAATAGGAACATGCATGAGGGAAGGGAAGATTAGATACATAAAAACAGGCCTTACATTTGCTAACTAGCAAGATTCTTGTCTCACTATTCAAAATTTGGCTGCAAAACCAATGTTTCTTAACATGGTGGGTCTAATTTCTGCCAATCTTGTGCTATTTTATCAATTGACAAGCTATTTCCCACATCATCCCATTCATTCTCACTTAATTTGAAATAAAATCTTGACAATATTTTTCAAGACAATGGAAAGTAAAAATCTAGCCCAGTGGAGAAAAATATAAAGAAGGCTAATTCACAACGTGTTGAATTGATGATCTAGACTATTTTTGCACCCGCACATTTGCAAAGAGCTTAAAATTTATTCTCAAAGTGCTTTTTCCAGATTGGTGCTACATAGACTACATTAATCCCCTTGAGGAAAGCGGCAGCTCATGTATATAATTAAAAGGTCCATATGGATCACTGAGTCTACAGCACAGCTTGCCTCGACATACCAACCATTTGAAGTAGCCATAGTGTCTTGTCACAGTGACTTAATATGTTGCAAATTTATTAAAAATATTCAGGTGCCAAAATGGTTAGGTCTGCATAAACGGCTCCATTTCGGAATGGCAGGCAGTGACCAGTGGGGTACCGCAGGGATCAGTACTGGGACCGCAGCTTTTTATAATATATGTTAATGATATAGAGGATGGTATTAGCAATAACATTAGCAAATTTGCTGATGATACTAAGCTGGGTGGCAGGGTGAAATGTGATGAGGATGTTAGGAGATTACAGGGTGACCTGGACAGGTTAGGTGAGTGGTCAGATGCATGGCAGATGCAGTTTAATGTGGATAAATGCATGGTTATCCACTTTGGTGGCAAGAACAGGAAGGCAGATTACTACCTAAATGGAATCAATTTAGGTAAAGGGGCAGTACAGAGAGATCTGGGTGTTCTTGTACACCAGTCAATGAAGGTAAGCATGCAGGTACAGCAGGTAGTGAAGAAGGCTAATAGCATGCTGGCCTTCATAACAAGAGGGATTGAGTATAGAAGCAAAGAGGTTCTTCTGCAGCTGTACAGGGCCCTGGTGAGACCACACCTGGAGTACTGTGTGCAGTTCTGGTCTCCAAATTTGAGGAAAGACATTCTGGCTATTGAGGGAGTGCAGCGTAGGTTCACGAGGTCAATTCCTGGAATGGCGGGACTACCTTACACTGAAAGACTGGAGTGACTGGGCTTGAGTTTAGAAGACTGAGGGGGGGGATCAGATTGAGACATAAGATTATTAAAGGATTGGACACTCTGGAGGCAGGAAGCATGTTTCCGCTGATGGGGGAGTGCCGAACCAGAGGACACAGCTTAAAAATACGGGGTAGACCATTTATGACAGAGATGAGGAGAAACTTTTTCACCCAGAGAGTGGTGGCTGTGTGGAATGCTCTGCCCCAGAGGGCAGTGGAGGCCAAGTTTCTGGATTCATTTAAGAAAGAGTTGGATAGAGCTCTCAAGGATTGTGGAATCAAGGGTTATGGAGATAAGGCAGGAACAGGATACTGATTTAGGATGATCAGCCATGATCATATTGATCGAAGGGCAGAATGGCCTACTCCTGCACCTATTATCTATTGTCTATTACTCAAATGTGGGCGGCACGGTGGCACAGTGGTTAGCACTGCTGCCTCACAGCGCCAGAGACCCGGGTTCAATTCCCGCCTCAGGCGACTGACTGTGTGGAGTTTGCACGTTCTTCCCGTGTCTGCGTGGGTTTCCTCCGGGTGCTCCGGTTTCCTCCCACAGTCCAAAGATGTGCAGGTCAGGTGAATTGGCCATGCTAAATTGTCCATAGTGTTAGGTAAGGGGTAAATGTAGGGGTATGGGTGGGTTACGCTTCGGCGGGGCGGTGTGGACTTGTTGGGCCGAAGGGCCTGTTTCCATACTGTAAGTAATCTAATCAAATATGCCATTTTTGAGGAAAGCAAATGGTTGATATTTTATGAGTTGGCTTTACTATTTATTATGCATTATTGCTCGGTATATGGAAGCACTTCACGTCCAGACTTTTAATGACTTCTCATTAACAAAGAAGCTATACATAATGTTTCTAAAATGCTGCACTATTTTATTCCCCGTTCTCCTGTGGCTCTTTACAATGTGTTGCATTCCTCACTGAGAGGGCAGGAAGGAAATTTGCTTCCAGTGCTCTGCCAACACAATATGACCATCTGCTGGAAGGTTCTTGACAGCAACTCTCAGGGACTTTTTTCCAGTTTTATTTCCTCCCTGTGGAGATGCCCCTGGGCTCTACTCAATCTTTTTTATAATGGTTTTTGCCAATTTGATAACTTAAAGAAGGAACCAATGCACCTTGCCATACTGAAACTCCCTGCTACAACAACAGGAATTTATATGTTATCCTATATTTCGGGACCAAAGATGTGTGGGGGGTGTCAATATAGGATAACAACGATCAATTAAAGGCTGTTCTTATTTCTCTTATTCAAATGATACAATATTAATGTAAATACTATTCAAATTGAATGTCAGGACATTCTCCACACAAGGAAAATCATTACTTGCATCAGTCAGAAATGGAGGCAATATTGTTGGAATCATTTAAGGAACAGTTGGATAATGTGATAAGTGTTTTTCTGAATAGATGAGCAAAGCTGGGTCAAATAGCCTTTCTTGTCTGCACTGGCTGAAATTGCAGTCACGATATCAAATGTGGTAGGAAAAAGCAACATGCAAATTTATTATTTTTACTCTTTTCATTTTTTATCTTTCTTACAGTTAGTAGTTTGTTTATTTTACTAAAAATGCAAATATTGTTAATTGATATACCTTTATTTTTACATAATCATATAGTATAACAAAAGATCATACTTTTTTGGAAAAATTTACAACAAATCCCTTTACAACAGCATATGAAAAATAGACATGGACAGAATACAGAATCCTTTAAGTAGGCACAGACACCACCTGCAATTACTTACAAAAGTCAAATGGTACAACCAGCAGTACAGGCTTTGTTCCTTTAGTAAAATGGTGAGGTAGATATATTTTAAAGATAAAGCTGAACAAAGTATTAAGAACAGAAAATTTACAATCTTAAATGAATTGTTTATCCAACAGTAATATATAATACAAACATCCAAAGTTGCAGAAGGTGTACACCCACTGAAATTTAGAAGTGCAGAGCTGCCAAAGTTCACACTAAGTCAGAGTGAACCGACCATAATGTTAATGGTAATCCAACTGCTATTGTTTGTCTCAGAAACCTTTCTTACGCAATGGTTAGAATCATTGGAATTCTTGAGCCAATGGCAGAGAGAGAAAGCAAAAGACAAAAAAAAAGGCGTTGTAGGACATTACATTCAATGATTTTCTTTATGCATCATTATGCTGTCAGGGCAAAATGTATTTTTATATACTGTACATGCATATAATTCTACTATACAAAAGATTTTACATGCAACTTAAAAAGGAGATTAATATGAACTTTGAAACCATAATGTGAAAGTCATAATGTCACTACTTTTGAGGCAGTCAGTCTAACTCAAATATTTTAAATTTGTGTCATGAAAAGAGAAAATAATCCCAAGAGGGTATTTCACCAATCAATTTGGAAAACAGATGAGAAAACAAAGTATTATAGTAACAGCTGCCCAAAAAAAGTGTTAACTGTAACTATCACCTAATATCAAGCTACCAGAAACCTGTATTTTTGTAAAATAGTCAGTAGGACATGCCAGCAGCCAATTCACTATGTAAATTAGAGAAAAGAATAGCAATATGTACGAATTATGTTTCTGAAAACTTTACACCCATTATTCAACTGGCTAGCATGGGTTTAATACAGACAGGAAGATTAGTAAATTGTGATATTGCCCTGGCGTGTGGAAAGTTAAAGAGAATTAAAGTGCTAAATTGCTCATTCATAGACAGTTCACTCAGAAATGAACTGAATAAGGGAATAAAAATGAGTTGCTTAATAGGAATCTGTGTCTAACTGCATTGATCATTTTGTCATTTGATTTTTTTCCAAAAATGATGAATGCACAACAGGAAGTTTAAGCATACTATTCTGGTGGTATTTCTTTAAAATTAAAGCTTAACATTTAATTAAATTTAAAATCACCTTTGGAGCCACATCTTTGAGTCTAAATCTAAACACATGCAACCTCAGTTACCAGCCTTAAGAAAGTGCACACATTTGGTGTGGTATCATTAGTTGTCAATGGGGTGAGAAAAGAAGTAAAGTTATAGACTTCATGGTAACAGAATTTTAAAATAAGTCAGATGTTGCCTGTAGTTATTTATTTTGATTAGCCTGTTTGAACATATCTCTTCGGCAGGTGGGACTTGAACCTAGATCCTCTGACTCAGAAGTAGAGACACTACCACTGCTCGCCAAGAGCCCTGATGAAACAGCATACTTTCACCAATTAAATCAGAACTGCCAGTTGTTGACCCAAAGGTGTCACTGAAGTGCTTTGGCAGCAGTGCCTTCTAATCAGACAGGAACCAAATCCAGTGCCTTATACCACTCAGACACATTACCTTAAATATGCCCTTAGCATATTATCAAACTATAAAAATGGGCCTTCCCAATCACTTTCATTAAAACTGACTCTGATTAAACAAATGATCTTAATCAGAACTTCTGAGGGGAATAAGTAAAAAGCTGGAGGCAAAGTAGCAAAGGTACATAATAAAATTCAATGAAAATTCACAGTTAGCAAAATTAATACACATTTGCAGATAGATGAACTTAATTTATGTAACTTTAAGAACAAAGGTCAATTCAGCAATCCTGCAGTGCTAGTGGGAAAGCCACCCTCAATAAGGAGTGCAGATCAGAGATCGAGTGACCACGCTGTAGTTGTCTCAGATTATCCAATCTGGATTCACAATTACTTTAACTCCCCAATGGCAGTGTGGATCACTGATTTTGTCCTTAGAATATTTGCACAAAAATTCAAAATACAATAAAAATATAGCTTATGTGTTACTAAAATACTCTGTACTCTGCTCTAGAGAGTTCTTTAAATGTTTATATACAGGAATACATTATTAATTCAGGAAGTAAAATACATTCAACTGTACAGTATGCAATATTCAGTACCGTGAAGAACACAGTTTGCTGAGCTGCACAAAATTGAACATTCATGATATAGGACAACTTCGAGTCAGTCTCATTGATGAACACCTGCTTTTAAAAATACATACAAATAACAAATTCAGAGTGTGCTTAAAATGTCCCATTTGTGTCTTAAAATAATAACTGCTGCCAAATAATCAATTTATATCTTTAAAAAAGATGTCCAAGTCACTGAGAGGAGCAGCAGAAAGCTTAGAGTTGGTCATCATTTTAAGTTTTTGTTCAATTTCCCAAAAAGTACGATAACCTTAAAGCTGTCAATATTTTTGGAAACCTGGTGCCACAATTTGCACAATATCATAATTGGGGCTAATTGGTACTTTTTGTATACATTTATTTACAAATGTTTCTCTGGAATATGTTTAATTGTGCTTTGTATTAAAAGTGTTTCTGTTTATGAAAATTATGTTTCTGATTCTTATTAATTAATTAGTGCTTGGCATTGTCATTTCTACACTCAGCAAGTTGCTGGTGTTTGCATAAATCCCAGGAAAAATTAAACAGCTGCATTCTAGAACTAAAGCAGCACTGAGAAAGATTTCACATGAGGAACCCATAAATGGTTAGCAAGTTCCCAACTCAGGGTAATTAGTAGTTTTGTCACATATAGTGTTATACACTCGAGTAAAGTCAGTTTACCTAAAGTATAAAGCAACATAGATGATTTCTTGCCTTGAACATACATCTGAGCTTTTGAAGGCAAATGAAGATCTTCCTTTTATCTTCAGGATATTAACATCAACAATTAGCCACTTTGAATCTTGCCTTTATACTCCATTTCCTCACAATTATTTCCCTTTGGGTTAGGCTGTACTGCTGCTGGAACAGGGAGTGCTTTGTGTGCTACCAATGCTATGAGCAGTGCTGCTGTTTTCTGATGCTGGAGGTGATGTGGGGACTTGTTGCCTTCCAGCTGTTTCACCTGCAGAACATAAACCACCGTCAATTAACTGACCACCAAATACCAAGACCCTAATAAATTTAGTCATGGATTTGCGGGCAAACAACAACAGAGCTGAAATAAAACATCTTTACCAATGGTTATTCTGATATATAAAGTTTAAGGTTTATATCATATTCATCCCCATTATAGTTTCTTCCTCTGCAAAATCAGTCAATACTTTAGTGTATTAACAATTTATAAATGGACATAGCTTTTGAAAGCCATGAAACCCTTTTTTCTCTCCATCCCACTGGAGGAGGTGCTTTTGTTTAATCAGAATCCCTTTTCAAGGCCTCTCTGCTCTGAAATTCAGTGCCAAGTGAAAAAAAATAATTCATCACAGATTTATGCAAAAATCAGAACAGGCCACGAACCCCTGCTGCTATCCCAGTTTGGTAACTCAATACCACTCTTAACCATTTCCTGAACCATATAATAGTAAAAACTTTATTTAAATAGCTTTAAGGGCTGAACTAGACTTGATAACTATTGAAATAAGTTCACTGTTCAGTAAAGGATAAATTCCTAATCTGCCTTTCAATATATGAAAATAGCTGAGTGCTACTAGAACTGTCTCCAAAAAGGAGAAGAATCAGTCTGTTATAAATTAAGCTTGACTTTGGAAAAAGCTTGATTAGCTGACTGAGTGTGCCGGGGTGTATAGACCACGGAGGGTCTTTAAAACTTGCACGCTTTTAAACTAAAACAGAGCCAGCTCAAAGCTATAAACTGCTTTTGTTTTGTCAGTATCTGTCTGAGGCACATGCTTATATGTACAATTCCCTGTCCAGGAAATCTGGACTTTTTTTATTGACTTCAAGTTCAAGTTTGCTTCGTCAGACTATTTTAATCAGGACTTGTTCAAAAATTGATTGTCTACAATTCTTCAAGGATTTAATCAATATTTAAATATATATCCGGCAAATGCTAACAATCAGTAAGGAAAAAGAAACACTTTTCCAGGGGTGAATTATTAAAAACCAAAAACTAGATGGTGACAATAGCTGTCTAAGAAACATTTACTACCTTGTGTTAATGTAACCAAATTTGAACCATTTCATAAATGAGTTACTAAGTAATGCAGGAAGCTGAACTCTAATCCTCAAGGTTTAGGAGGAAGATGCTCACTTTTTGTTTTTGAGATGAATGCATTTGGATTTTGGTCATAATTCATAATATGCACAGGGAGATATGGGAAAACATGAATTAAATGGAACAATGTGCATTCAATGAGCTATACTAGGTGACACTGAACTCAGTTTCTACCTCCAAGGCTGAATACTAGTAATTCAGACAGCCATTATACCTTTTGTTGAAATTCAACGGATGTTGAAAAGGCAGTAGGCTATGTTCAGTACAATCACATTACAGTGGAATATTTTGCTATTTTCACCCTCTGGAAATTTTGAGCTTTATAAATAAGAGAAAGTGATAACTAACTAACGTCATTCTCTCTTTAGGGAGACAATTTTTTTTTCCTCTGGTGCAGGTTTATACATGCCTGACTCGTCCCTATAATTTTAAGAAATATCTCTGACCTACAGTCACACAGCTGTTTGATAAAATTAGTATCAAGAGAGATGGTATAGTTCTTCTGAACTTTTGAACAACTAACTTAATTTTATTGTATACTTGAAGCACAATATGGGCTTGCTCTTCGACCTGAAACAGCAGGTCAACAATGTGACCCGCCAGCTGCTCAATCATTTCCCTATATACAAATTAATGAACAATTCAGTGTTTTCAAGCAGCCTTGATAAAATATGGGCTTGTGCATATATCTGGCACAAAGAAACATTGTGCAATTAATTGATTGCTTTTCTTTATTCTGGATCTAATTGGTTCTTTCACACATTAATTTTTAAGTTACATATTCAGTTTTATCTGCTGTACCTTGAACCAGTTCGCAAGAGCCAAATGAGCAGGTTTTCAGTGCTATTTGCATGGCTTTGAATATTTTAAGAAAAAAACAACAAAACATGTTTCCATGCAAACAAATACTCAGCATTTCCTCAGAAAACCATCAATACCAAAGCTACCAGCCCAGCACCAGATACTGGAAAATTATTTTACTGCTCCTCGGATGCTGCCTGAACTGCCGTGCTTTTCCAGCATCACTAATCCAGAAACTGGAAAATTATGGCAAAGGAACAGATTCTACAGCAGAGATACAACCATTCTTATTCAACCATTACATTTTAATTAATCTTGTAGATAGCACTTAATGTTTAATTAGATTTTCACCAATACATATAAAGCAATGGCTTACTTACGTGAAGCAAATCAAGTAAATGAATGGTTGAACTATTACTTTCCCTCACTAAATTTACTTTACAGCATGGGAGACAGCCAGTTAATTGCAATCTATGTTTTCTTACTCTTCTACTTGTTTCCCATAAACTTTGAAGCTTTACTTTTCAACTCTAACAGATATTATGGTTATAGTTCCAGCACTGACATCCCTAACAAAGCTCAGTGTTAATTAAACAATAAGAGAATCTCTTAACTTCTCCTTATAATTTGGTGATGAGCTTACATTTAGGCTTAATAGCTGCTGTTATGATGTTCGCTAGGACTAGTTTCTCCTGAATTAACTCATCAAAATCTTTCACAAATTTGATTGTCTTTTCGTTTCTTAACTTGGTTACCAAAGGGATAAAAGATTATCGGGGAGGATTATAGGATTGAATTTAAAATCAGATCAGCCATGATCTTATTGAATGGCCTCCTCTTGCTCCTTGTTCATATTAAAGTCCTTTGAACAAAACTGAATGAATAAAAAACAGGAAAATACCACTATTGACAAAAATCACACCAACAATTAGCAAATGCAGTAAAGAAATGTACTTGCAAAATTGCTGAAATCAATATAAGACCTCTATCAATCAAATATGTTGACCATGTTAACCAAATAGAATGGACATTGTTGGAGAATGCCAAAATGAAGACCTTTGGAATGCATGTTGACATGATTCCATCTAATGGAGAGCCCTGCCAGTGTTGGGGATGGGGGCAGGGCAGGGTGTGGTGAAAACAAAATAGGGAAACCATGCAATCTTTCACATTTTAGTCACATCAAGATTGCTGCAGACAAGAAAAGGAACAATGACAGCTCCTGCTAAATGGATTATGGCTCAAAATGCTGGTTGTGAAGCCACCAGTACTTGACAGTTTTCGGACCAGCTAAAGACTGGATTGTCCTGTACAACCCCAGATGTTCCGGACCTTTATTATCATTATTTTATTATGTAATTAAATAATGCAGCGTCAGAGCACACCAATGACTTTAAAATTAGCGTTCTAACACATCTTGCTAAGCAATAATATAAGTCAATATTGAATTCAGAAACTATAAAAGATCTTTCTCACAACTGGAAACAGTTTTATGATACAAATCTTGCCATTTCCTGGAGAACTTACTGCCCAGAAGGGAGTACACTTCAACAGGAGACTCTGCCAAACAGAACTTGTAGTAAAACACAAAAAAAAAGTATCTTGGATTTATATTTGATCTGTGAGAGGCAGAGCAATATTAGTATTTCCACTGTTGAGATCTCTATTGCTGTGATCTATTTGCACATTTCACCCAAGTGGGCACGTCAATACCATGTGGCTTCTCCATAACCATAGTCAATTTTAGCCCATCAACAGATTAACAGGAGCTGAATTTCTGTTAGTGTGCCTGCTACATCAATTTTTTTTCATTATTCTCCTACTCCTGATATTTTTGAGAGCCCATTTAAAACAAAACTCAAATTTTTAAAAGTTGGTTCCATGAAAAGAAAACAAAAATGAATGGAAGTAATTTTGACTGTGGAATCGGACTTATATTAGCATGATTCAATGAAATGCAAGGTTAATTTCTCATAGGCTACAGAATTACTGATCATTCCCACTCAACTTCATTATTCTCACCCATTCCTTCCTTCCCATAACCACAACACGTGTTCCACCTATACTCATTTTCTACCTCCCCAGCCTCTATATTCAATAACGCGGAGATGTCGGTGTTGGACTGGTGTGGACAATGTCAGAAGTCTCGACACCAGGTTATAGTCCAACAGGCTTATCTGAAATCACACACAATCTGTAAAATCATCCTTACTGTCCTGTTTTGACACCATCACCTTGATACCTTGTTATAATCTCTCTACTTTAGTTTGTACAGTATTGGATTATTTGTTACTTTGTTAGACCCTCAGCATGTGACTCATATCTATCATGTTATTCCAGCAATTTGGTTGGTTTCCAGCACCACCTTATTTTTAAGTTTTTGAAATTATCTCTGTCTCAATTAATTGGATTATAGATTATCCCTTCACTTGCTATTCACACTTTACTCACACCATCTGACATTTTTGATCACCTTCAGAGACTTATTATTCAACCTGTCGACAACCCACTCACACCACTTGTACGATCTTTTCATCTCTCTGCCTATAAACTATGGGCTTCTCTTCACTCCACCTGACAAAGGAGCAGCGCTTTGAAAGCATGTGATTTCAAATAAACCTGTTGGGACTATAACCTGGTTACCTGTGACTTCTGATCTATATTCAAAGATCTTCCTTCACCATTATCGTCATCTCCCTTCAGTTTTCTGAGTAGACTTTCTGAAGACCTGTTCAGTTCATCAAACACCTACAAATCCTTTTCCATTTCCTGTAGCCCTTTTCTCTGCAAAAACATGAAATACAACCACTGCCCTTTCTTCCCTTTTCCAGGTCTCTAATGCTACCTCCACGATAAAGAGAAATTGACTTGTACTGTTTTCAATTTAGAATGCTCAATTCACTGCTCATAGTCTACATTCGGGGAGATTAAATGCATCCTGGGCGACTGCTTTGTGGAAACCTTCTGTCCATCCAGCAAGTGTTACCCTGAGCTTCCAGTCAGCTGTCATAATAATTTTCCACCTTGCTTTCATCATAACATCTCTGACATTAGCCTGCCACAGTGTTCCAATAAAGTTTATCACAGTGGAACTTCAAATCTTTCTGTGTTCAATGCGGAGTTTAACAATATTAGACCATAACTTCTGGCCCCATTTTGCTTTTCTGTTTTTATGTTTTCTTCTTGCTTTTTATTTATTCATTCATTTAGTACTCCAACATCAACTTTTCTGTTAATTACAGCTGCCATTATCACACCTTACGTTCCTCTACTTGTCCTAATACCACTTTCTTTGACCGTGCACCATAAAACTGTAATTTAATTTCTCTTGCCCTTCTCATTAGACATTCATTTCTGTTTTGCTTCCCACCCTCATTTCCCATGCTCAAAATCTATTACATTTTCATCTATTACATATGTGACCTGATGAAGGGTCACATATCTAAAACGCTAACTCTGTTTCTTTTTTCAGGGGTTCAGTCAGGCCAGCTCCATTTTAAAAAAATTGTTCTCAGGAATTGAGTTTCACTGGTTATGCCAACACCTATTGCCTATACCTAATCGAGTAGTTAAGAGTGAACCACGTTGCACTCAGGCTGCAGTCATATGTAGGCAGATCAAGTAAGGATAGCTGAATTGCTTTCCTGAAGTGACAAGTAGTGAACCATTTAGGTTTTAGTTTTTTAAATATTTCATCATTTCCTGTTTTTATTTCAGATTTCCAGGATTCTTTATATTCGTTTTGTATCGAATTCTCTACCCCTTAAGTGGTTTAGTAGATTACTCAATTTTTAAAAAAAAAAGTTAAATCAATCTATGCATAACATGATTAAAAAGCTGCAGTGAAATAATGTATTCCCAATATAAAGTCTTGAATCTTGATTAAAACGTTCTCAGTTTTGATGTCTCTTCATCTAATAACATATCTGTTTTATGCTTGCCAGCCTTGTGAGAATCAACAGCTTGGTTTAATTCTGTTCCATTTTGAGGGAGCATCATTGGACTTGAAATATTAACTTGGTTTTCCCCCCACAGATGCTGACAGATCTACATTTCACCAACAATTTTTGTTTTTGTTCGTTTCATATCTCCAGCATCTGCAATTCGTTGTTTTATTAAAGCTCTGTTTATTTAGTATTTCAATTTAATATTCTCAATTCTTTCATGTTCACTTGGATATAAATCCATATTTTAACATCAAACTGAAAAATCTGAGCAAATTAGTGCAGTTATATTAATGCTTCAAGATAAAAGAGAGTTGAATTGATAGGGATATTGTTCACCATATTGTCAACATTGCTAATTTCTTTCACACACTTTATGCAGTAGCACATGACTTATTCGTATTTTACACTTTGGGTCAGAATGTCTTCTCACAAATCAATTAATGTTCCTGATTTTTCTATACTAGAGACAATCCAATCTATTCTTCATTAGCCATTTGATTTCAACATTTGCATTGCATTACTTTGGTTAAGTCTTCACAAAATTGAACACAAATCAGACGCTAGAAGTGTTAGAGAATGCAAGATTTAGTGGGATTCTATTGACCCGTCTCATCCTAACCAGGATGTGTGGATGAATCTGCTTTAGGGATAGCACCATGTTAAATAATTGATGAGATACATACCTGTGTGGGAGTAAATATACCACAAAGCTCCTGTTAGAAGTGCACCAATCACAAACGCTGCAAATGCAATTCCCACAACAGTTGGGGTATCCAGACCATAAATAATATCTGAAACACAAGAAGATGATATATACATGATACAGGTTCATAGTGCATAAAACAAAATACTATTCTGGCAGGATTATCATTTAAAAAAAAATATTGATATCTTGAACAAAAAGTCACATAAGAGGCTCAACTTTGTTTATGAATCATGCCTGCAGTGTCTTGTCTAGAGTTTCATGCAATATATAGATGTCAACTGTGTTGCAATCAACTTGATTTAACTTTCTTGCATCATGCTGAATATTTCAATCATCTTCAAGCGTCATTTACATGGAACAAGGATAATGAAGCGTTTCTGTATGTTTTGGATAGACCAGATTGGTGGTCTTCATCCTTCCCTAATTCTGAGTTTGAAAACCATAGTTGTCAAATGAAAGACAAAATTTAGTCTTAACAACAATCGCCTAGTGATGAGAAAGAAAGCTTTTAAACCATCTGTATACAAACTCATAGTAGAGATTGTACTTATTGGAAGGAAGGTAACTTCAGAGGCAAGTTACTTGGAAAGGACATTATATATGGCAAACAATAATTGAATATTTTATGGACAGCATAGCAATTGACAGACAGATCATTCTGCTATAACATGCATTTCGTCAGCACGAATTGGCTATAACGCGATTGACAAATTGTGGATGTTGTTTGGATGACATACTTTATACTGAACGGGTATTGCGATTAGTATTGCTATTAGTGATCATCTACAGTGTGATTTTCTATGGTGGTTTTCCATAGCAGATTTTCTGTTGAGCCAGGATGCAGAGGAAATCATCCAAGAAACCATCATCTTTGCTTACAGAACAAAACATTATGAAACCACTTGAGTAATGTGACCAGTTTTTAATATTTTCTTTTATTTATCCTCTAATTGTGTTTGATTAGATTAGATTCTCTATATTATGGAAACAGGCCCTTTGGCCCAACAGGTCCACACCGACACTCTGAAGAGTAACCCACCCACACCCATTTCCCTCTGACTAATACACCTAACACTATGGACAATTTAACATGGCCAATTCACCTAACCTACACATCTTTGGACTGTGGGAGGAAACCGGAGCACCTGGAGGAAACCCACGCAGACACAGGGAGGATGTGCAAACTCCACACAGAGTGTCGCCCGAGGCTGGAATCTAACCTGGGTCCCTGGTGCTGTGAGGTAGCAGTGCTAAACACTGAGCTAATGTGCCACCCCACATTTATTTGCGCATCTGTCTGTCTTTTGTGTTAATGGGGCTGAAAATGAAGGCTTTTGAGTTTTATAACATAGACCAATTAGATTACTTAATTTTGCTCTCCTAAAGTTATTACATTGTTAATAAATTGGTTTAAGATACAAACCAATGTCTGGAATTGATTATTTGCAGAATCTCAGATTGGCTACTCAAAAGTCTGATTCGGAACAGTGGGGTCAACTTTGATGGTTTTTGAAGGCTTTAAATCTACTATATTGTGAACATAGAGGTAGAAAGGTCAACTTGGTTCAGCTGTCTGACTCCAAATTCTAACTCTCCTCAGATCATGAATATATATTATAAATATATGTAGCCCCAGCAGTGATCCCTGTAGCACAGCTCTAGTCAAAGGTTACCAGCATGAAAATGCCCTCTCTTATCCCAACTCCCTGTCTTCTATTAGTTAGCTATTCCTCTATTTGTGCTAGTTTACTATACTCCCCAACATCACTGGTTCTTACCTTAAGTAGCCTAAATGTGTGACACCTTATCAAATAGTACAATTCATATGAGTAGCACTTTTACAAAAGAAAAAGAAATTTAGAAGTTTTTTTTGACAAATCACTGCAAATGCAACATTATAACCTATGTTACTGCCATTAGAAAATTCTTATCCATATGAACATATCGATTATAATGCTAGAATAACATTAAATCCAACTTACAAGGCCGTGGTCTCTCTACATTAACATGGCTGTCAGGAATCACTGAAAATGACAGAAATAAATATATTCAATAAAACGATTAATCAGAACCTTTACTTTATGTTGCTTAAACGATATTTTACTTTATAAAGAGATTGTATGTGTGAAGTCATGAGAGCCCATGGTGTTGGAGGTAGTATATTGGCATGGATAGAGAATTGGCAAATGGGCAGGAAACAGCGAGCGGGGATAAGGGGTTCTTTTTCAGGTTGGCAATCTGTAACAAGGGATCAGTGCTGGGAGTGCAATTGTTAATAATATATCTTAATAACTTGGAGGAAGGAAGTGTATATACCGAATCCATATTTGCAGAAAAACAAAAATAAGTGGAAAGGCATGTTGAGAGAGAAATACTAATAGTTTACAGAGAGACACATGATGGGGCAAATGGACAAAAAGTTTGCAAATGGACAAAAAGTTTGCAAATGGGAGTATAATTGAAGTTGTTCATTTTGGAAAGGAGAACAAAACAGATTATTATTTCCATGGCAAAAAACTGCAGAGAACTGCAACACAAAGGGATTTGGGGTACTTGTCCATGGGGTATTTAGCATACAGGTAATCAGGAAGGCTAATTGAATGTTGGCCTTTATTTAAGGGGGTTGAAGTATAAGAGTAGGGAAGTCTTACTACAACTGAACAAGGTGTTGGCGAGACCACACCTGGAGTAATGGGAGCAGTTTTGGTCCCTTATTTAAAAGATATTTCTTCATTTGAGACAGTACAGAGAGGATTCACTTGCGTGATCCTGGTGTGAAGGGATTGTCTTATGAGCAAAGGTTAAACAGGTTGGGGCTCTACTCACTGAAGTTTAGAAGAGTAAGGTGATTTCATTGAAACATATAGGATTCTTAAGCGGCTTGACAGGGTAAATGCTGAGGGGCTGCTCCCCTCATGGGACAGTTTAGGATCAGAGGGCATAGTCTCAGAATAAAGGGGCACTAATTTAAGACTGAGTTTGAGGAGGAATTCCTTGTCTCAGAGGGTTTAAGAGTCTTTGGAACTCCTTGTCAGAGAGCTGCCGGCAGAGTCCTTGTAAATATTCAAGGCGGAGATAGATAAGATTCTTGATCAATTGGGAAATCAAGGGTTACGGGGAAACAGCAGGAAGGTAGATAGGAGAACTGTTGGATCAGCCATGATTCTACTGAAAGGCTGAGGAGGCTCAAGGGGCTGAATGGCCTACTGCTGTTCCTATTTCTTATGGTCTTAAGTGCGACCCAATGGCATAGTATTTTGCTAAACTGCTTAAGTACATGTGATATATGTCAGAAAAGAAGCTGCCTGGACTTCTGTTTCATTGGAGAATATTATGGAGAATGAGGAATTTTTGATACATCTCTACAGTAAACAATAATCCTTTGTTACATTTGAAGACACTGTATTACTGTTTGTCTTTATTTAAACTTTTACCTCACTGTTTGTCCACATCATAGTATATAAATAGGATGATCAGGTTACTTCAAGATGCTCTCTCATTTCAAGAAATCTGCTGTTGCATTCTCAGGAAGGGAGAGCTTAACTAAACTGACTTACTGAGATCTTAATGTTCTCTAAATCCATTTTTAAAAAACTAAATCACAGTTTCTTTCTACCATATATTTACACATGCACATGAAGAATAATCACAGGACAGCAAAGTATATTTGCTAGATTTCTCTCTTCCTTTCCCCTTTTTGTTTTTTGAACACAACTCATAAGTAAATAGTTAAGCAAAATATTTTCCACAGAAAAAGGGCTGCTTATTTTACTTAGAAAACAAAGGATAAACCAAGTCCATGTGTTACAAAAACATGTTGCTTATAAGGGAGTGGTGTTAATCATTCCAGATGATGCTCTTATGTTTTCATCGCAACAGTATGCTGACAAATAAACTTTATGGGCTACAAAATTGCCTTGAGGAGACATTGCAGGATAGGATATGTGCAGCAGGGTTTTGGATGAACTGAAGTTTAGAAGGATTGAGGATGGGAGACTGGCCAAGGAAGTTCTGAAAAAACTGGTGGCCAATCTGATCTTGTTAGTGTCACACTACACAGGTACAGTTAAAATTACCCTCAGAGGCTACATGGCTGAAAACTCAGGCAAGGTTGTGAACAGTATATTTCAAAACAGTTAGGTTTTGGAGTTTGCAGAGAGGCAAAGTGTGGGTGCTTTGTTCTTCCCAGTGCTCATCTACAGCTGAACAGCAGGCAAGCAATCTGACATCACAGCAGTGGGAACATTGCAAGATGTGATGCAGAAGTAGAACTGGGTGGTGTCAGCATAATTTTGGAAGCGAAGCCCTTTATCTGCAGTTAACATTACCAAAGTGGAAAAGTACAATCAAAAGGACGATCCTAGGCATCTCTAGTGATTATGAAAAGAGAAACCATTGACAGAAATGTTCTTGCTATACATGGCTAGATAAGAGTGGAACTATGCAAGGCTTATATTGCGTCATTCTGATGATGCTATTGGACTTCCAATTGCAGATAATTTATGGCATTGCTACCAAGACCCAGGTCATGAAGTGCCTTCACAGATTTTATTGAAAACAACTTCCCTTTGATATCCAAATAAATTATTTTATGGAGCAGATTCAGGCAGTAACATTCATATGTCCATGTGGTTATAACCATTAATCTTCACATATCGGTCCTTTTGAGTAAACAATGCATTGCTACCACATACTAATGAAGTCCAAATGTAAATGAAAAAGAAAACTTTCTCTGTAACCCAAAACATTTGAATTTTTGCTGAGGGTTAACACCATAGGTCAATCATTTTTCTCTAAAAAAAAAGTCCAATAAAATCCTTCTACTTGTATCGTGGTATTAAGCGAAAATAACAAACCAATTAGCATTTAATTCATACAAAAACAAATTTACCACATTGGAATGAACCCTCCTTTGAGGGAAAAGAATGCTGACCATTATTTTAAGATATTTTATGTGGTAGCAGCCTTTCGTCTCATGAGACAATGGTTTGCGGTATAGTGGTCAACGTGTTAATCATCGCCTTTGGCATGGCTGCCTCTGCCACATTTGCTGCAGAGTACGACAATGAGCTGATCTGTTAACTCAGTTTCTCTGGGCCATCTCCATGGCCAGCTGAGCTTTCTTATCTGAACTGCTCTCTACCGCGTTGTGTTAGTGAGGTGAAACTAAAGAATCTTTTTTAGGACACAAAACTGGGAAAGAATTAGAGACCATGGGCCACCTAAACTGGTCAGGGCCCAGCACCTACACCCTTGACCTCCCCAAATGAATCCAGCAGCAGTTGCTTTGAATATCAGCCTGCCTTGGGACTCTGCTCTAGGATTTAAAAAAAATCAACTTTTACTTCCTTACTGATCAATGTTTTGTACGTATGACTGGGGAGGTGATGGCCTAATGGCATTATCACTGGACTATTTTTCCAGAAACTCAGCTAATGTTCTGGGGACCCAGGTCTGAATCCCACCACAGCAGGTGGTGGAACTTGAATTCAATATTTTTTAAAAATCTGGATTTAAGAATCTACTTTTGGCTTTGAAACTATTGCTGATTGTCAGAAAAACTCATCGGATTCACTAATGTCCTTCAGGAAAGGAAATCTGTCATCCTCACCTGGTCTTGTCTACATGTGTCAAAAAAAATTATAAAAGTGAGTAATTGTCATCAGCTAAATTGTATTATACAACTGCTCATCTCCTTCAAGACTTGTTATCACTACTAGACAACTATACAGCTTGCATTCAGTTGGTAGGAAGTAACTGGTCTGTACAAGGACTCAAACGTTTTGGGAAGTGGATCATTGTCCATGTTTGCCTATCTCTAAGTGCTATTAGAAGAAGAGAACTCTAAAATCAAAATAACATGTTTTGGCAAATTATTAGAATTGACTGTTCTTTTACTCTCCTTGCTGCAGTGAGTGTGAATACTGTTTAGATTATTTGCCTACGTTTGCTGACTAATTTCACAAAATTAAGTTGCACACTTATAAACACATGTTCAGAAAAATGTGAGAAAAATGAGAAAAGAACATCAGATCCATTAATGTTCACCACATCTGATTTAGCTCTCAATTTGGAACAAAGAGCTGAAATATGCACATATACAGAACACTATATTTGAAACACCTGTAAAAGTCTGCAATACCTTTAAGCTTAATAAAAGAGCAATCTGACTTAATAATTCACCATAAATTATGTGCCGACTGTAAACAGGTGGGTTTGGAGAATGTAGTCGCTTTGTTGATAAATTTTCTTTCCTGTGGGGATGATCCCTCTGTTTTTAAAAATTACTACTCTTGTAAAAGTCATCTGCTCTCCCTATCTACTGCCTTAGTGAAACATAGAATATAGCAGCAGAAGGTGGTCATTTGGCTCTTTCAGCCTGCTCCACCATTCAATAAGATCGTGGCTAATCACCATTCAATAAGATCGTGGCTAAGTACCCCTTTTCCACTTTTTCCTCATATCGTTCGATCCGTTATCTTTAACTGTTATCTCTAACTTTTGTTCCATCTAAAAATGTTTTGAATAAGTCCTCATCTTTTCTGCACTCACCTCTCTGAAATTCCATTATCAAGTCCTTCCATCCTAGCTTCTGCTTATTCCACAGCCAAACAATGACAAGGAGACTCTGTGACTGTGATCATTATGTTATCCTTTCTGGTATTCCTCAGTCTTTCCAAAGCAGATGACATGGTAAACCATAATGTTGCTGCACATCTACAATATATATATTTCTCAATACTCAGATGTATTATAGAATTTAAGTGCATGCAGGTAACAACCAATTTTACCTCAGTGCTATCTGTTTCCATCAGTATTGTCTGACTGCCTTTCTAATATCATGTCTAGGATCATAGAATCAATCAAAAAATCCCTACAGTGTGGAAGCAAGCCATTTAGTTTACACCGACCCTCCAAAAAGCATCCCACCCAGATCCATCCGACTACCCTATCTCTGTTAACCCCTGCATTTTCCATGGCCAATCCACCTAACCTGCACATCTTTGGACTGTGGGAGGAAGCTGGAGCACACGGAGGAAACCCATGCAGGGCGAATATGCAAACTCCACACAGTCACCCTGTGGAATTGAAGCTAGGTTCCTGGCACTGTGAGGCAGCAGTGCTAACCACTGAGCCAGCCACTGTGCTGCCCATAGGACATGCAACCAAATCTCCTGCCTATGATATCACTCCCCTCCCTAAAAACTCACTCAAGATGCACCATGTTGTGTAACTTTGATGTCACTGTTGAACCTGAACTGAATTTCAAACCTCGCATTGAACCATCAAAGCCACTTATTTTCACCATCACTTTTACTTCAATCCTGTCTTTAATAAAACCCTTGTACAATATTTACGACTTCCAGATTGATTCACATCAATGCTTTTCTAGCATCCATTCTCCAAAAGCTCTAACTTCTTCCACTCAGCATTTACCTCAGTGTTCTACAATGCCTTCCATATCCAAACAATACCCAACTTAAAACTCAACTTCACCTTCAAATTCTTGATTTGCCTTTACTCCTGTTTACCTCCAAAATCATCCCAATCCTTACCATAGGTCTACAACTGTTAACCTTCTGGCTCTAATCTCAAGGCATTCCCTTTCCTTCTGCTTCCACAGGGACAATACTTTTCAGATACCTTGACCCCATTTAGTGGATATTTCTCCTGAATTCAGTGTCCTTATTTTCAAACTTTCTGAAAGCTTATTTTTATTTTATAGTCAGTTCGCGTCCCTTCCCCAACCCTTCAATTATTCCTTGTTATTTTCCTTGGGACACATTGTACCTGAATATGCTGTATAAATTCAACTTTTGCTGTCAGAAACTGAATTCCAATGAACCCAACTTACACACATTCATATAAAATTGTGACCACTGAAGAATAGCTTCTACTTCAAAACAAATTACAAATTGTTAAAAGATCATCTTGCTTTGCCTGATGGACCCTACTTTATGCTTGAATTGTGAGAATAATTGCCTAAGTAATAGTTCTAATACTTTAAGAGTGCAAAGCCACAAAGAACCGTAAAAACAACCTTCCTCTTATTCAATTATCTGTCAACATGTGCAAATAATAGCTTATCTAAAAAAAAAGGCCAGAATTCTAGCATATGGCACAGATTATACAAGTTTTTCACTGAACAATTTGATTTCTATCTATATCTATGTGATATAGATTTGAGTCTTGTGTCCTTAATAGACTACACATGAAATGAGTCTACAATAATCTGCATTACTGTATAATTCTTCTAGTGTTATACAATATTCCTAGCTGCTTCACAGCAACATAATCTGATAAGAAAGTGTAAAAGCCAAATGACTAAAAGCTTGACCAGAAAAAGGTTTTCTGGTGTTTCTTAGAGGAGACAGATGTGGACAGCTGGAAAAATGAACAGGAGGGAATTATCAGGTTTAGCCTGTAGCTAGAACCGCTCATAATTGGGCAAAGGGAGTGGAGGCTACATGGAGGTCCAGTGTTGGAGAAATGCAATGACTGATTACAAACTTCAGTGCTTTAGTGATTATGTAAACCAATGGACAGAACTACATATTACACATATACACCACTTTCATATTGTTATTGTTGGCTCACCTTGTGTCTTAGGCAGATTCATTCTTTCACGAATAACAGCCAGTGGCTTGGTGAAGGATTGTTTGTATCTCATCATAGCCATTATTATTTGCAAATTCACATCTATACAAGCTTCATCGGGAGGAATGCACTGCAGGAGAAAATAAGCAAACCAAGTGAGCTCAAGGACATACAAATTCAAATGCTGCAATAGCATTACGTTGATCAGTACTGCAAAGGTCTGATTATTATTATTATATTTTATTAACTAATAAGCAAGTATGTTATAGCTGGACTTTGTTACATTTGATGTTAATGACATTTTTTTTGATTTCTACATGTCACAAACAATCTACTTGAAACGTGTTCAAGGAGTGAACTTAAGTTGCTTATTGATTCTGTGAAATCTTGCACAGATTGGCTAATTACATACTATACATAGCATTCAGAAAAATAATTTTTGTTATGTTTATCTTATAAAGTATATATTTCAGAAATCACAACATAATCTAAAACAAACCTAGTAAAATGTCCCCTGCAACACAAGGCACACTACATAATTGCATAATTGGCAACACTTAAAAAGCTAAGTTAAAAGAATACAAATAATACAAGCAACAATTACAAAAGTTTTAAGATGTAATTTCAAAAAGTCAGGAAATACACAAGTTATTCTGGTAGCCAAATTAATTATTTGAGCAGCGCCCATCAGCAATTGTACAGTAACTTGTTGGATAAAGGGCATGTTATCTTCAGCTGGATAATTGCCTGCAAAATTTCTAACTAATGTTACTGACCACAGATCAGCAAATTTGATTGTTCTGACACTCTGGACATCTAAATAATGTAAACAACCTTCATCTTGCACATTGCTAGGATATATTATGTTTAGAAATATGACAAACCTTAGGAAGATTAGGAAATCCTTGGCTTTCAGTATCTTTTTGGCTGCATAGTGTAATTTCACAATGAAGAAAAACTAAGGACATGTTGTAGACTGGCTTAAACACAAAGCTGAACCTTTTTCTTTCCATCTCTGCATGAGGCACAAGGAAATCAAGCTTCTGAGGACTGTAGAATTTCACAGAATCCTCCTTTGGGCAAATATTTTCAATAATGGTGTAGTAATCTGAAGAGGAAACAGGGTCCGACGATGGAGAAATATAGCAGGTCTGGATAACAAAACTAATTTCTGGGTCAGATTTGGTTACAGATACCTAAATGCGTGTGATGAGATAAAAACAAAAACCCTTATTAGAATGATTTTAAGTCATACTACAACTTCTATAATGCAGATTGTCGCCAGTTTGAAGGAGAAGAACATTCTACAGACAAAGTCTTTTCTCATTCATGATTGAAAAAGACTCACACATATCCTACTTTACTCTTTTGCAGAAACATTTACTATACTGTCAACATGGAGACACTTGGATGAATCCTTCACCGCTTTTCTATTCCCAGAATGTTACTCTTGGAGAGAATGCACACAGCACCTCTGTAATGAATAACAGGGCTCAATCCTTTATTGTAACATTATCAACTGATCATTAAGCAACTAAATGTTTAGTCACTGTATTCATTTTGTTGGACATGAACTTGGTGAATTTTGTTGTTAATTCTAATGTCGTGAATGAACAATGTCGTGAATGAGCCAGAATATGGATAATCTATGACCAGTTTTTATTTAATAAGATAATATAACAGTTGTGAGAAAAGTCACTAATTTAACAAAAGCTATTATATAATGGAATGAAATTATGGTCAATGCCATGTTTAGAAGAATCCATTTGGTCAAAATCACAAGATAACTTTGGACTTCTTATTAATACAATTTTCCCTGTCAAACCAAAGAAACTTAAGCCATAGTTTAACCATCTGCTCACTTGAATTTATGAATTGCTGCCAAGAAAAGAACTGCAAAAGTTCAGAAAAAAAGGCACAGCCTTCACAATTCTTCAACTCATTTGCAACTCATTACCTCAACAAATAATGGGTTATTCTCCGAAACAGTGTGCACGCCTTGTGAGGGAGTACGGAATAGATCTGTGTTGTATAGCTCCATGTTCAAAGTTGCATTGTTGCTTTGTGTCAAAGAAGGGAAGCCAGAATGGGAAGGCATCTCAGACTTCTTACTAGGCGTGAAGTACGTACAGTTAAACTGAAACAAAAGGAAACTGCTTTTGAAATATCCATAAAAGTTGCCATCAACAATTAAACTTTATCTATAAATTTCAGTATACCACAAACTCTGAGGTAATTTAGCAAAATATAGTGAAATATGATTAAAATGTTCAATGAATCAAGCAGTCAAGTTTGAAACTTCTACAGAATTATAACTGCTGCAACTTCTTTAATATCTGTAGATTAAGAAAATTAGACACTATCGTTAGTCATAGAGTGAAACAGTTTTTTTTTTACAGTATGGAAAGAGAGCTTTCAGCCCATTTTATCCACACTAGTCATCAAATATCCATCTACCCTAATCCCATTTTCCAGTACTTGGTTCCTAGCCTTGTATGCTATGACATTTCAAGTGTTCAGCTAAATAGTTCTTCAATGTCTTGAAGTTTCTCATATCTACCGCCCTTTCAGGCAATGAGTTCCAAACACCCACAATCTCTAGGTGAAAATGTTTTTCCTCATATCCCCTCAAAACCTCCTGTCCCTAACCTTAGGATTGGGCCCACTGGTTACTGACCCTGCTACTAAAGGGAGAAAGTATATTCATATCCATCCTGTCTTTGCCTCTCAGAAATATATACACTTCAATCAGATTTATCCCTCAGACTTCTCTGCTCCAAGGAAAACTAATCCAGACTATCCAGTCTTTTTTCATTGCTGAGTTGCTTCAGTTGAGGTAATGTCCTAAGGAATCTCTTTTGCACTCTCCTCTCTAGTGTAATCACATACTTCCTATAATGTGGTGACCAGAACTATATACAGCACTCCAGTTGTGGTCAAATTAACATGAAATATAGCTTCACTATAACCTCCTTGCTCTTGCATTCAGTGCCATGTCTAATAAAACCAAGTATCCCACATGCCTTCGAGAGCACCTTCTCTACCGGTCCAGCTGCCTGCAAGGATCTGTGGACATGCACACTGGTCCCTCTGATCACTTATCCTGCCTAGAATCCTGCCATTCAATATGTATTCCCATGCCTTGTTAGTTGTCTTGAAATCTTTCAGGATTAATTTGTATCTGTCACTGTTTAGCCCATTTATAATTGTTCTGTAGACCAAGGTTTTCATTCTTGCTTTTTTATCACACCACCAATTTTTGTGTTATCAGCAAACCTGCCCCTTCAAGTGGAGTTTAATTCTGTACCTTAGAATTTTTTCCATATATGTTAGACTCACTAGCCTATAGATTCCTGGTTTACCCCTACAACCCTTTTTGAATAATGGTATTATGTTACCTGTTCTGCAGTCCTTTGGACCCCTTCTGTTGCCAAAGGGGACTTGAAAATTAATGCTAGAGTCCTTGCAATCTTCTCTCTTCTGTTCTACAACAGCCTTGGATACATTTCATCTGGGATTAGGAATTTATCTATTTTTAAGCCTGCCAAAATCGCTTGTTCATCCTGCCTCTCAATGCCAACTTGTTCAATTATATTACAGCTCTCATTCCTGATTTCTAGGCCTTCAGTACTGCGAACACAGCTGAAAGTACTCATTTAAATCCTCAGCTATGTCTTCTGGCTCCCCATACAGATTGCCACTTTGGTCCCCTTCACCCTACCAATCTTTCCCTGGTTATTCACTTTTCGCTAATATACTTTTTTTCTAAGGATTCTCCTTAATGTTACTTGCCAATGTTTTTTCATGTCCATTCTTTGGTTTCCTAATTTCTTTTTTAAGCTATTCCCTACACTTTTAGAGTCTGAGGGCATTCACTGAATTTTCGGTATCTATCATAAGCTTAGTTTTTATTTTCTTACCCAATCCTTTGCAGCCTTTTACATGCAGAGTTCTCAGGACTTCCTGGTCCCACCTTCCACCTTCATGAAAACATGTTGACTCTGCACTCTCACTATTACTCTTTAAATGTTTTGCAGTGCTCTAATGCTAATTTTTCTACAAGTGGCTGCTCCCAGACAACTTCAGCCAAATCCCGTCTTACATTATTAAAAATTGGTCTTCACACAATTCAAAACCTTTATTTCCAGTCCATCTTAGGCCTTATCCATAATCACCTTAAATCCTACTGTATTATTAATACTATCCCCCAAAAAGCTCCCCCATTGCCAGACCTACGACTTGCCAGTTTCATTGATTAAAATTAGGCCCAGTAGGAACTAGGCAAGGAGCTCAACACATGCATGTCCATATAAGGTTAGGATCAGTCTCAGATACAATGAGTAGCGTTTGTATTTTGAGTTGGGTTGGGTTGTCACTGGAGTCAAATTGGTCTCTTGGATCTGCACTGGGTTGGAAATAGTCACTCAGCAGGGAGTTTTTCTGACATAGGTCAGTGACCAGAAGGCTATCTTGCTGACTAATTACAGCTCTTGAAGCCGATTGTCTAATGGATTGTACTCTTTGCCCAAACGAAACTGCAATTTGTTGCTGCAAGAAAGAAAGAGAAAGGGCACCTCCTCAGCAATGTTAAAACTCTTGTAGTGAGCCGACGTTGCACAAGGCACGCATGTCCTTAGGACAGATTGTGGCTGCAACAGTGGGCAGGAAGGCTGGGGTTAGGGGGCTTCAAAGGTGTATTTACCCTCAGTGCTCTCAGGCTCTCATTATCATCTTAATTAAGTCCCCCTCTCTTTTGACGTGGAGGTGCAGGTGTTGGACTGGACTGGACAAGATCAGAAGTCAGACGACACCAGTTTATAGTCCAACAGGCTTATTTGAAATTATAGACTTTCAGAGAGCTGCTCCTTCATCAGATGAAGTATTAATGCCCCTCTCTTATGGGCTGACTGCCTTCATACATGCTCTCATCTAAGCACTGTCAGCACAAATTAAGAAAACCGGCTCAGGTGAGGCACCTATGCAAGTGCACCCTCTTATGAAAGAGAAATGGACAGAAAATTGAATGTGCAGTGCATTTCAAGAACATTATACAATATAAGAAGATCATGATTGTAATAACATACTCTCAAGAGACAGTTTGGAAATAATTACTGAACAACTTATCACTGCACATCTCACATTTGGAAACGGCCTTTTTCATCAAAAACATCTCTTTGTTGGAAAAAAGGGGAAACAAATAACCTATTAAACTTTATTCATTATTTATGTAATGAGGACAGCTGAAACCCTAAACTGTATTAACTCTCACTGTACTCAATAAGCTTGGGTTGCCTAGAGTGAGCGTACATTTGGTGGCCAGCAGATGAAGGGTTAATATCAATCTTTATTCGTAGAACTATGAATTTGAGAAGACTTTTGGCCTTGCAAAAATATGCATATTTCCATGACCTCTAACCTGTTCAGCTTGCACAAACTATTTCAGAATGTGAATTTAAACATGCTGGACACAAACAGCATACCCGAACAATTTTTGGTCTGCTCGGAATTGGGTCGTCGCCATCTCCAGGGAAGCCATTGTCTCCCGATTCTTCGTTATCACCATACCATCCACTTCCTTCACAGCAGTACTCTAGCTGTATCACAATCTATCAATCAGGAAAAATTTCAGTGATTTAGAAAAATCGTTTCATATTAGCTGATTTCACAAACCATTGCTCATAAAGAAATAAGTAAAATAAAAAAAATTTGCTTTCTGACTATAAATTTTCATCTCAAATTTGTATACTTCTGTTCTTTAAACAACTTGTCACTACTTTTTTTTCCATTCTCCCCCAAACTTCCATTGGTAGTCACTCTGTCATTATGCTTGTGTCATCCGTAACTTGTCCAATCCATCAATTTGCCCTGCCAACTCCTTAAGACCTTGATATTGGACATTTTTTGATTCCTTCATTTTCCATTGTCTTTTTGCTTCACATGCTTTCACCATGTACTATGGAAATTACTGAAATCTAACTTTATATGCAGAATTTTTATAAAAGTTGTTGCTATTCTCCACTCTCACTTTGTTTGCATTTTACTTGGCTCCCTGGTTGTCTCCTAAAGGACCGCTAAAGCTTTCTTTCATCACTCAACCATTTGTCTCAGGATCTTTTACACTATGCCTGGAATTCTCTTTCTAAGCTAAGCAGGAACAACTGGAAATAAGAAAAAATATAGTTTAATGAGGTAACATAGTAGTGTTTTCGTCAAGGGAAATGTACTGGTTCATCCAGGTTACTGTTAAAGTTTCTCATCAGGTTTCTGCTGTGATTATAGAGTTAACAGCCCTGAATCCCACCTCTTAACAAGAAATTGAGGGGGGAGAAAATAATTCTGGAACTACTTTTGGTGGATAAAACTAAAATTTGATCTCTTAGTTTATACTTTTGTATTTTAAGAAACTGATTGATAATATTTTTTCTAACTAATAACTTCTATGTAGTATATCATGCAGCAAAGAACTATTGGTGAAAATACAAAGTTTTTTTTTAAAAACAAACAATAGTCTTTCCCCAAGTACAAAAGTTAGACATTGTTATCATCAGCCATTTGAAACAAATCTAAAATAGGGATATTATATATTGGTTTGCTTACTGAGTTCAAATAAATGGTGAAACCATCTGAAGTAGGATATTTAGTTGTCTCACAGCTAGTGAGTGAAGACTCCAAAATGTAATGTGTAGAGTTTTCCTCTGCTTTGCATTTTGGATCGAGTAGAGAAACTTGTGTTACTGTAGTCGCCTCAGTCTAAAAGAAAGAAGGTCACAAAACATTAAAAGTGGACAGCATCCTTGATGTGTATTGAAGGTATAATTACTGCTCCTCCAAACAAACATGTCCATGTTATGAATATAGTCTAATTGCTTTGCATCAGTGCTCTAACAGTCAACCAAACAAGACACAATTGGAGTTTCCATTTAATTTATTGTTTTCACTGTATCTCGCTACATGTGACAAGTGTTGTTTTGCATGCTATACAGGCAGATTGCACCTTAAAAAATGCATCAAGGTAGCAGAACACAATGCATAATTGGGTCAGAGTTACAGAGAAGGTGCAGAGAGTGAGAGATCAACAGTAACATTTCAGAGGTCCGTTCTTAAGTCTGGTAACAGCAGGGAAGAAGCAATTCTTGAATCTGTTCATATATGTATGCAAACTTTCATATCTCTTATCTGATGAAAGAAGGTGGAAGAAAGTATAACTGGCGTAGAAGGGGTCTTTGATTATGTTGGATGCTTTCCCGAGACAGTGAGAAGTTCAGATGGAGTCAATTTATTGATTATTATACTATTGATAGTTCATATCCAGTGGTTGTGGTGGATGGGATTAATTGGGGAAAACTGTCACTTCGACTATTGTTGGCAGTGAATTTTGGAGTATGACTCTGCTGGCCGCAGATAGAACCAAGTGGCAAATGACAGTGAACATATTTTGTTTTAAATGTTTCTTTGTAGAAACAACTCACTCCTTTGAGACCGAAAAACTGAAAATCAAAATCTATTATTTTTCGTCTAAATAAATGTACAGTACCTATTGAAACAAACAAAGATTCTGAAACAGGTGAAACATAACACTTTTGTAGTATTTAATAGCATAGTGTGAAATAGTAACAGTAGCATTACTTGTACAATGCATTTCACAATGGGAAAAGGCAGCAAATTTAGCTGACCTAACTTTTGGGTGAAAAGTGTTAAACTGGTCTTCCAGTTCAGGCTACATTCAGATTAACATAACTCTTGTACGAACATTAAACTTAAGCACAGCCTTGTTGCTTTGTCAGCAAAGAATGTACTCTGATACATAACAGTACAGGGCAGGCAACGGTTTTGACACATTCTATTATCAACATTGTAAATATGAATGTGCAAATACTCCACACATTATCATGATAGAAAAAGGTAATGGATTTAAACAAACCTGAAGGCTGCTCTTCTCAATTACAGCTCTCATTCTTTTGTCCTCACACTGAACTGACAGGGCCACATTTTCAAAGGTCTGAATCTCTTCTGCTTCAGATAATCCGTTCCTCATTAATTGTTCAAATGTGCTATCCTGGGATCTCTGTGGCAGTTTGAGAGATGTGTCCACCCTGTCATAATCATCTTGGTCAAAAGGAAATGGAAACTGAAAGACTTCGCGAAGTCCAGGAAACACCTCATCAGGTGATTTCAATGGCTTTCTCAGAATTGCAAGTTCTGGTGGCAGAAAAGATTCTATGTCCTCTTCTTCAGCTATGGATAAAGGGGGAGGAGTTGGCAAACAATATTGATTTTGAAACATTGATTTTTCTTTTGAAAAACAGTTCTCACTTTCAAGACTCAATTTACTGTAAAATTATAGTTATAATAAACTTGCATCTTCTTATTACAGGAGAAAGTGAGGTCTGCAGATGCTGGAGATCAAAGTTGAAACTTTATTGCTGGAACAGCACAGCAGGTCAGGCAGCATCCAGGGAACAGGACTCCACTGAACCCCTGCATAACAATCTGAATTAAGATTTAACTCATCTGACCTCTGCCAATTTTTAAATGTCTAGCAGCATTGCTACTTAATAAATAAAGATTCTGAACAGCTGGAACATAACACTATTGTAGTATTTAATATCATAGTGTGAAACTGTAACAGTAGCATTACTGTACTTTTACAATGCATTTCATAAGGCAAAAATGCAATCTGAACAATACAGGCATTCTCCAGTATTTCTAGTATGTGGGTCCAAGTCACATATGTAGATTGAAATTTAAGAATTCAACATTTACAATTGTTTGAATTCATAATTCAGTCTACTTCAATCCATTCATTCTTCAAACCTTTTTTGAATAATTGAGTTTTTAAAATGAGATTACAGAAACCAACTTCCTTTTGATCTTTTCTCTATTCTACATTTGTCCGTTACAGTATCTGCTCATGATAGGAGCTTGAGACAGTCCATCCTCAGAATGCTTTCATGAATGATACCAAGGTTGTCTAAGGCAGCATATCATCAAGCTGTGATAAAGAATTGCCATCTTTTCTTGCCAATGACTTTGCCTAACTAACAGAATCATCGTCCAGGAAAAGGCCAAGTAGTTAAGTCAATTACAGAGTATTCAAATAAATCTTCCAGCTAAATGTCATAGGTCTAAACGTGGCAAAGGAACATACAGTACAGTAATTCCACTATTTTACGAATGCCACATATTACACCCATTAAAGCATTTACCAGTGCCCTCATTAATAAGGATGGTAAAATAGTAAAATCTATGCTTTTATTTTGTCCTTCAGGTATTGCAAAGGAAAATATATTGTTTTACATTTATTATTACAGGGATTTGAGCCGAGTTTCAAATTAATAGCAAGTCTTTGCCAGTTGTAGTTTCTAATTTATCCTCAAATATTTTTTGCAGAGGACATGCCCCTGCAATACACTTTCAGTTGCAACACGAATGAAACTGGGTGATACGGAGTTGTTTCTTGAACAGACAACCCTGGGTTGGGGAAAAGTGCTATGGTCCTCAGGGCCCCAAACCAAGTAATTCCCAGTGAACATTTTCCATGGAGCAATCCTTTTGTGCAAGACATGGGATGCTGAGGAAATAATTCAACATGTTTTTGTTTTAAAAAGTGACAAGAATCTTTAATATTAGAATGTTTACAAACATAACTCTCTTGGGTTACTTGCCTTATTGGTTCCTTATTTATCAATGACTGCTAAGAAGTGATACTTTATAATGAAATATGGTGTTTCATAGATTTCCCAGGCCATACTTTTGCCAATGCTTTTTCAAAAGAACCTTCAAAATCCACAACTGCTACAATTTAGAAGCCCATGGATAGTACACTCATTGGAACACCAACACCTCCAAAATCACATACCATTCTGACTTTGATCTATCTTACTGTTCCTTCATCATTATACAGTCAAAAGGCAGCCTCTCCCTATGTTAAGTGCTGTATAAGCAACTTCATTAAATGTACTGCCATACTTCAAAATCTGGCCCACTATCACCTTCTCAGAACAACTAAACAGTGTCAATAAATAAATGCCATTTATGTCAGTTTCCCAAAGATTAAAAAAAGTTAAAATGTTCAGGGACAGTGCTTTATCTTTTAATAATAAGTGATGTTTGTTCCCGTAGTAATTATGCTCGTTCCTGATTCCTTTCCCACTTAAATTGCTTATGGAAGAGTTTAATACTTAGCTCTTGTTGATAATTCCTCACTACAGAGCTGCACAGAAAGCATCTCAACTGCATTGTAAGTCACTTTTCACACTGGAAGGATACACATGGGTAAAAGAGAAAGAAACAGCATGTGTATTGTGACAGAGAGAAACAAGTGCCAGAAGTACAATGGTAGCAGGAAGAACTACTAAAGTTGACCAGTATGGTGACAACATTATTGTGTGAGCACAGTATGGCAACTTGTTACATATTGCATCACCTCATCATCATACCACAACCTATCTGACAACCAACTGAAGATGAGGAAGAAGGGAGGAGGCAAGTAACACAACCCAGTCAAAGCAACCCTTATTTCTTATTCACCAAGTCCCACAATTACTTTATCTTGATTACTGATCAGGGCTGCATGATTGCTCAGTGGTTATCACTGCTGTCTCATAGATCCAGGGACCTGGGTTTAATTTCACCCTTGGGCACCTGTGGAGTTTGCACTTTCTCCTAGTGTCTATTTGGGTTTCCTCTAGGTGCTTGGATGTTCTCCCACAGTCCTAAGATGTGCAGGCTAGGTGGATTGGCCATCTTAAATTGGCCACAGTGTCCAAAGATGTGCAGGCTAGGTCGGTTAGCCATTGGAAATGTGGGGTTATAGGAATAAGGTAGTCAGGTGGGTCTGGGTGGGATTCTTTGGAGGGTCAGTGTGTACTTGATGGGCCGAATAGCCTACTTCCACACTGTATGGATTTATGATCTGTACCCTCCTGTATCCTTTGACAACCTTCTTCACTATCCACATGGTGGGAGGAAGTGATATGACAATTTGTTTGCAGTCAAATTATTTGTACATTGCTGAGAGGTGAGCTCCAAGATATGGATACAGAGGCTGTTTGTTATACAAATGAATTGTGCAAGCGAGATCCTGCCTATTAGGGAACAGAGTAAATAACAAGAAAATGGTGAAGAATATCAGCATTATGTGAGAACTGAAAAACAAATATTTCAGAAATGAAAAACTAAATATTTTCAACTTAGGGTAGCATGGTGGCTCAGTGGTGAGCACTACAGCCTCACAGCACCAGGGACCCACGTTCAATTCCAGCCTCGGGTGACTGTCTGTGTGGAGTTTGCACATTCTCCCTGTGTCTGCGTGGGTTTCCTCCCACAGTCCAAAGATGTGCAGGTCAGGTGAATTGACCATGGTAAATTGCCCATAGTGTTGGGTGCATTAGTCAGAGGGAAGCAGGTCTGGGTGGGTTACTCTTCAGAGGGTTGGTGTGGATTTGTTGGGCTGAAGGGCCTGTTTCCACACTGTAGGGAATCTAATCTAATCTAAAAACTTTGAAAATGCAATCAGCTTCAAAGACTCCAAAGACCTGATCGAAGCTTATAAAATAATAAGAGGAATGGACAGAGTTAATGATAATTGTCTTTTCCTTATGACGGGGGCTTTCAAGACTAAAGGGCACATTTTAAGGTAAAAGAAGAGAGATTTCAAATAAAACATGAGAGGCAATTTTTTTTTTTACATAGATGGTGGTTCGCGTGTAGAATAAACTTCCTGAGGAAGTGGTGGATGCAGGTACAATTACAACGTTTAAAAGACATTTGAATAGGTACGTGAATAGGAAAGAGTTGGCAGGATATGGGCCAGCAGCAGGCAGATGGGGCTAGTTTAGTTTCAGATTATGTTCAACATGGACTGGGTGGACCAAAGGGTCGATTTCTGTGCTGTATAATTCTATACCTCTATGACATATATTATACACATTAAATATACAGTGAAGTTACATAACTAAATGCCTAATAGTATGTTTGAAACTCAGCCTCAGGGTTTCACATAAATGTGTCACTTGAATGTTTCACCATCTAGACCAACCAATGACTTGAGCAAAACCAAGATTGACTTATGTCTATAACTGTGTTACATAACTGATTCACGTGATTCTACAGGAAACTGAATTCATGAACTTACTAACACAAGCATCAGGTTAATACACAATCTAAACTAATTCCATTTAGAAACTGCCATAGCAAAAAACCAACAGACTTTTCCGCTGCAAGTGAACTTGTTTTTCCAGAAGTATGTTCAATTCATTGCAACAGTCTCCTCCTACCTTCAACCAAATAATTTTTCTGAACAAGGAAGGTACCATGCCTATATCTTTATATAGGCCTTTTAAGAAGCCTGTCTGGAGTTAAATCCAGAGACAGAGACAGAGACAATCAGGGAAATGTGATGACCAATTTGAAAGTATAATAATAGAAAAAGCTTCGGATCTTTTAATTAATAATTTGGTCCCACAGAGATAATTTGCTTTAAGTGTTAGATGAACTGTGCATTTCAACAAGTTGACCTGTGATTTAATTTTGTATAACTGATTAGAAGCAACAAAATTTCTAACATTTTCAAAGGTCCGGCACGTTCTGGCCAACATTTGCTGCAGCACATTAGTGCTTCTTGGCAAACAAATGTTGATTTCCTGTTGAGATGCATAGTTTTTTTTTTAAACGTTGCTACGGTTTGAAGCAACTTGTCTTTTTTTGATTGTGAAGGTCTTGCACCTGTCAGCCGACCACTTGTTCCACAGACATTTGGATGGCTGATTCTCGCTCCCCCCCAACCCCCCAGAGCAGCTGCAATGCATCTCTTGTCTCCATTAAGAATTTCTGAATCACTTCCAGCACTTCAGTTTCAAAAGGACTACAAATTTTATGTACTTCAACTTTCAAAAAAGAATTTACAACTGTTTAACTGGGTAATGCCAAACTACCAAACCAGCTGAGAAATGAGCAGAATAACTTGTGTACAAGAATGGTATCATTCCTCTAAGGGATAAAGTTGCATGCCCATCACAGCTGTAGTCTCCTTCTTCATATTCCCCTCAACCACAGCTCACAGAATTGACAATCACCCAGGAGGAATGAGCAGCATTTAGTGGTACCCCATGGTCCCCACAAACCACACTCCCACCTGGCTGGCCAAAACTCCAATGGCTGCTCCACAGCAATTTAAAGCTGAAAGCAGCGCTAACTTCTTTAAAGTGAGGAGTAAGAATTAGTTGCCCACTTAAGGGGCTCAATTGGTGGCAGGGTGTGAAGGTCTGAGCAAGTGTGCCCCTGTCATCAAACTCAATATGAGAGAGGGCAAAATGAATGAAACAGGACTTGTGGAACACAACCAGACTTTAGCCAGCAAGCGGTAGTTAACGTTTGAATTGCAATGTTAGGCAACGAAAACCAAAGCTTTCAATCATGTACTGACCTTCAACGGCACCACCAACCACCAATTAATCTTTCCCGTCCACTTGTTAGGGGTCTGGTACCTTGGAAGGTACAGCCACATTAACACTCTGGCTGCTTAAGCAATGCAGAGGCCAGGTACTCAGCAACATATGGTTTCTGACCATTTTAATGCCTCACCACTATCTTCAAAATTCATAACAAGTGTGACAAATACTAACCGCAATGGGCACAGCCAAACTACAAGTAATTAGTTCAATAGCAACACAAGACAGAACTGTACTTGTTTGATGTCTCTGCCAGTGAAAGAACAACTATTGGAAATCAAATGAGTGCTACTGACTTTATCCTGGTCACCTTGTTAAAAATGTTGGTCACACGCTGTTCAATTGTATATGCAGAGGCAAATTGTGCATTGCTCAGTTGTGATTTGAATGCTGAGTAGGGAGGCAACTGTTTATAACTAAATCAAGCAGATTTCAATTCCATCAATGAGAAAGAATATTCTCTAACATGAACTATTACAGATATACTTGGGAATGACATTAGCCTGGATTTTTGCAACAATGAAAGCTTTTTCGTCATTACTAAAATGGCAGAGGAAGCCAAATCCAGGTCTTGCTTTCAAACACAATTCCCACCATTTTCATTGGGTTGGGATACATTTCAATGACTTTCATTCCTGGCTTGGTTTCATAACTTAGGTGAACGAAACATGATGTGCGCAGATTAGATTTACTAGAAATTGGAATAAACTTTGTGGAATCTTTTAGTGAGTTGGGATACCCTTTTGGAGAAGTAAAGTACCTCTCTGGATACTGTCCCTGGACACTGTTACTTTCAAGAAAGGTAAAGATTGTTAAAAGTAGGAGTGTGTAAACAAATGCATAAGGGATGGCACGGTGGCACAGTGGTTAGCACTGCTGCCTCACAGCACCAGAGACCTGAGTTCAATTCCCGCCTCAGGCGACTGTGTGGAGTTTGCGTGGGTTTCCTCCGGGTGCTCCGGTTTCCTCCCACAGTCCAAAAATGTGCAGGTTAGGTGAATTGGCCATGCTAAATTGCCCATAGTGTTAGGCAAAGTGGTAAATGTAGGGGAATGGGTCTGGGTGGGTTGCGCTTCGGCGGGTCGGTGTGGACTTGTTGGGTTGAAGGGCCTGTTTCCACACTAAGTAATCTAATCTAAAGTTCATTACCTATTAAGCTCAGTGGAACGGTTACAAACTATACAAAAGTTTCAAAAGCAACTGTGAAAAGCACCTACCTTTTAAGTACTTAAAGACAACTGTCTGCGGTGTTAAAAATAACTTGCCTTTCCACTTTGCTGACATAAGACTAAGGATTATTATTACTGGATTAATGCTGTACGGCTGATTTCACGACTTTCCATTATCACAGAAGCTGACTGCCATTTCAGTTTGATTGACAGCTCCTACTGGCTATAGTCTCTCTGAAGTGGGAATACAGATTCCAATTCTTGGTTTTGTAAGGGATTAAACACTTAAATAAAACTTTGTCCCTCATGAAGGACTACATAATTGAAGAGATGCAAACATATGGGTTGTAAACGTTTTAAAAAATATTCAATTGTTGAAAAATAAAGTGAATTTGTCAATAAATGTTAATTTCAACCCAGCATAGGACCCAAGACCTGGCATGATGGATATTGGGTGAGTTGTCATTGTAACGGAAAGGGCAAAGGGTGAAAGAAAGAGAGGGTGAAGCGGGTAGCACAACACAGACTGACAATGAAGGTATGAGGGAGCCACGGAGGATGGCTAGAGGGATTAGGTTTGTATAAAGTCTACAAATGACTAGGGGGGGTGGGTCGAGGGTGTATAGGATGCGGTAAGGGCTGTAAAGCGCCAAGGAGGTGGGCAGGGGAAAACAGGATACAATGGAGATTGTCAGAGGTCATGGCAGATGGGAGGGGACATAAGCCTGGCATGAATGGGCATTGGATGCTTGTGGAGGAGTTTATGAAAAAAAGCTTCAGTGCAGGAGCACTGAGGCAACCCTACCGCCCAGCCTGTCTCTGCACCTGGCAGCTTCCACACCGATTTCCCAATCAACCAGCTCGAATCCCAGATAATCTGGCAATCACAGAACAAATATCACAACGAGTGGGGCCTTTTCTCCTGGACTGGATGTGCAGAGGCAGAGAATATCCTGACCCTGTACACCCAAAATAGGAGCACAAATCAGGTCACTATGACAAGTAGCTCATTCCAATTGGTTCAAATCAATGTTTGCATATAGCAAACATTTATTTTATTGATATGATTCAGAGTACTCAGAATGTAATTCATGGTACATGCACTCATTGGTACTTACAAGCTTCCTGAAGCCTCAAGTGAACTCTGTTTGCAACTGAAGCTTTAGTATATGAAGTGACTGGACTGTGACCACGTTCTTGAGCCCAGCGCAGAAGATCAATCTGAGTGGATGTCAGATCAGATGACATCTTTTTCACCACAGTCATAGATGCTTCTCGACTAAAGTTGATGCTGTCCCTATCGGAGACCTAGTTTCAATGGAAACAAGTGTTAATGCAAAACTAATCAAATTAATTAAGGGTGATTACTTCAATTTCCCTGACCTGTGCCTTGTGGATGGTGAGTAGGTTTGAGTCACTAGATAAGTTGTTTGCTGTTCAGCTCAACCAAATGTCTATAATATTTTAAACCACAATGTGTTCATTGAATATTAATGAAAGAAATCCCATTTTATCTACAGTTTTAGTTTGTTAATATTATTTTACAGGTTAAATGTTTGCCACCATAACAAACAGATTGCATCTCATCACTACAAAAAGTATACACAGCTCAGGTTAGAAGTATAAAAGAATCACAACAGCCAAAGCAAAATTTCCAGTCATTTTATTATAGCCCCAAACTGAGCTCTTTCCCAAACAGAGTATTTGGCATTGCTCCCATTATGGTTCTTCATCCCCAAAAGACATGCGATAGCATCGCTGCAGCTGTACAGAGAGGATGTGAGCTATAACTAAAAACACAATGGCAGTGTGAAATAAACCAAGTAACAACTTTACTTAGTTGTCTGCAGTAATGTAAAATTATATATCCGTGGCTAAATATATTTCACTGTATTTCTTTTTAGCAATCCAAAGTTTTGCAAGCTAAATCAGTGTCTTGTTGTCTTTTTTTAAAGTTCATATTATGATTGCACAATTAATGCAAAAACTATCTTCAAGTGTACTTGCAAACCTATTGTTAGAATTATCAATACTTTAAGTGCAGTACATGAAATATAGCAATTTGTGGGAACTTCAATACTATGCTAATGATGATTTGGGAACAATATTGATTATCGAATCATTGAGGAAATTAATGGCCAATTCTTTGCATATAAATCATGACACACCTTAATCATTTCATTCCCAATTACTTGAAATCTGTTTGAAATGTACATGAAAAACCCACTGAAAGAAGGGTTGTCTGGTAATGATTCTGAGGAAGGGCCACTTAACCTGAAGTGATAACTGTGAATTCTCTCCACAGATGCTGCCAGACGTGCTAAGTTTTTCTAGCTTTTTTTTGCCTCTGGTAATGATGGCTTACATCATTACATTTAAAAAATATATTTCAAGATTAAAAAAAAAGCCCATGACTAAATTAAGTTGTCAGTTTACAAATATTATACCATTTTACAAAACCTTCTGCTACCTAACTGATGTCACAGCTTATATTTCACTTAGGACTCCTTTGCTGACTGATGATTTTTGACCATGTTAATCTGTCACTAATTGTTCAATCTGATCAGAAAGTTCCTTAAATTATGTTTAGCTCATCTGCGATCCCTCCCCCCCACCTATTGCCCTTGTCCAATATAATAATTTAAACAAAATTATATTTAGTACCACTCTTCCCTCTATTTTAGAAATCCTACTCTAGAATCTGGAGAACAAAAGTCTACAAAGCACCTGCAATGAAGGTTCATAATATATTTTTGTTATTTGAGAACTTGGGTTCTAAAGTTGAGGGAAAATGGATATTAAATTACATTTCTGTGAAGATCTGTTTTTTTAAGAATAGTCAGTCATTTTTGTACAGCACATTTGGAGGTATTGTCTTTGCTTAAGATTTTATTTCAGAGTCTCCATTTGTTCTCTCAGGTAGATATAAAAACACTGCATTGCACAATTTAAAGAAGAGCAGTGAATGATCTCTGGTGTCCTGGCCAATATTTGTCCCTCAGTCTCATTAATAATCTGATCATCTGGGCCTTGTCACGTTTCTCTTTGTGGGGACTTGTTATGCACAGATATGTTTCCTACATTTATCACTTCAAATGTACTACATCTTCTGTCAAATGCTTTTGAATATTCAGAGGCAATGAAAAGCACAATATAAGTGCTAACTCCTAGGGAAATGGGTGGGAGAGGAGAGATGCCAGATGGACTAAACAATAATTTAAGTGCTAGCTCCTTGTCTATTTTACAAATTTAGCCACTCAATTGTCTTTCTGGTTTTTAATACTTTAATTATATTCTTGGAAGCTCCAGCCTCTCCCAAAAGCCTTTGGTTGGTCTTGATATTTTCATCCAAATTTCATTCGCAGGAACGGAATTTGGATTGAACAGTCTAAGCATGTGCTGCGTGTCTCGTTTCCCAGTCGGTTATAGGAATGGATAAAAATGCAAAATCTTTTAGCATATTTGGTGCAGCAATATCTTCACAATAATTGTGAAAAGCAGAACAACAAATGACAAAATTTACATTCCCACAGTTTATTTTCTAAAATGTAATTCAATGTATATGGAAGTGAACAAACAAAAAATATTAGTTTATAAAAGTTTCACACACTCAATGCCCAAACATCCAGAAACCAGGGCTGACGTTCTGGGGACATTTGGCAGATGGTGAAATTAAAAGCTTGCCTGATGGTGACTAGGTAACCACTTCTGATAGTCATAAAAACCTATCTGATTCACTAACCTCCTTCAGGGAAGGAAAGATATCTCTTTATATGGTCTGGCCTATAAGCAACTCCACACCCATAACGAGATGGTGGACACTCAAATACCTTCTGGATAATTAGGGATGTGCAAAAGATGCTGGCCTAGTTACAACCGTCCAAATTCTACGAATGAATAAAAAAAGCACACACAAAACCCAGAGGGCAAGATTTCTCAGATGGTGGGGTTTCCCATTCTAGTACCCATACTATCCAAAAGTCAGTGGATAATGTATCCTGCTGATCAAGGCAGTTTCACAGCATTTTAAACCTCCACAAAGCATTAACTGACTGGAGACAGCTTTTGCCCACGCAACCATGAAAACCACACCTTAGAGATCTGCCAGCCAAACTGATTGGTCAGCAGTTCTATAATCAGGTGACATGAGCTCAAAATAGATTTAAAGTTTTGATTTGAATGCAACATCCTTCAATAAGATAGACTGGATCATGAGTGTGTGTTAAATCTGCATTAAATGCTAACTTCTGATGGTTGGCCAGGGTAGCGATGTCTTCATTCTTGGTCATAGAGATGTTATGCTCACAAAGGGAATAACGTAACAAAAATACCAGAAAATATCACAAACACTGCTAGCTTGTAAATCTTCTAAAGATTTGGAATCTGAAGTAATAATAAACTTTTACTTCCATCGTGAAATGGTGGAAGTCAATAGACAAATGATTTTTGACAAATGATTTATATATCTTCAAAATGATCCCACAACTGGCTTTGGATACCACAGCTATTTTAGAGGACAGTATTTGAATAAAAGAGGGGGAAAGAGAGAGGAATTTATTTCCAATGTATGAGTGAAAGTGGACAGAAGAACAGGTTAAACTCTGAATTCAGACCTACAAATATGTTTTATTTATGTATCATTATCTTTTTGACGACACATTCAGAAAACATTTTACTCTTGGCATCTGTAAAACAACCACCAATTGACAGCATTGGGCAAAATTTGACCATGGGAATATCACATCAAGCAAATCCTTTATAGACCTTTCAGTAGCCTATCCATTTTCAGACAAGAATACACACATTCTATAAATTTCATGGTTAAAATAATTTTTCCATTGAAATGTCTGATCATTTCACAGGCATAATGCAGTGTATCTTCGCTAAATTCCCCATTTGTTCCTCATTCGGTTTCTCCTTAATGTGACCAAATTTTAATCCTTTCCCACTGAAAATTCCCATGAAATCATCAATACTCCACTCAGAGTGACACTGTGGCTGTATTGTTTTTTGGAGCATTGCTTTTTTACTTCAGGAAACAAAGTTATGTTTAATTATTTAATTTGATTGTTTATTTCTTCTTTAGAAACCTGTAAAATACAATAAGGTTATATTTCACACCGACACTATTCCACCAGCCCACTCTAGTTTTCATCAGACATCAACTCTTCTGATTTTTATCTTTAATTAGCTATAAATTCAATGTCTACAAGTTTATTTTCAGTATTTGTATTTTTTTTTAAAAGTTTTTGATCATTATGTTTAATACTTCTGTATATTCATTTTAGTTTAATTTATACAAGTTTAAAAGAAAGTACTCTTTTATAAAGTAGCATTGGATCAATGTAATTGTCACTTACATTACATTATTTTCCACCTACATTAGTTCTCTTTGCAAATGGTCAATTTAATAAATTTGCAAAGAGCATAAATTTACATTAGCTTAAGTATGACTCAAATTCAGGTTTGTCAGATTTCCTGCTCTGCACGATCTTACTGATTTCAAGCTGTGGACTGACAGCTGAGTAAATACTTATTTCATAACTGCATTGTCACGACTAGTGCAAGGTGAAAGTGAGGACTGCAGATGCTGGAGATCAGAGTCAAGATTAGAGTGGTGCTGGAAAAGCACAGCAGGTCAGGCAGCATCCGAGGAGCAGCAAAATCAACGTTTCGGGCAAAAGGGCTTTAATCATGACTAGTGCATGCCCCATTCCAATTTTCAAAATGCATTTTACTTAATGTTACTGTCAGGGCCCCATGCATCTCAGAACAGCTAAAGACATTCTTTGATACAGAGTTATTAAACAATTCATTCTAATACCTTTTCTAGAAACAAAACTATTTGTTAACAACTATTCAAAATGAGCTCACCTATATTTAGTAAATAACCTATAATACAAAGGACAACATGAAATAGGAATACAGATAATTATAAAACCTGTACAAAGTATATATTGGGAAACTATTTAAGGATGATGGCTAATCTCTTCAAGTTTGGACATTGGATATCCAGGCTGTTAGCTGTGATAATAGATGTTTTTCTTGTATTGATTAAAAAAATGGAAGCAAAGACTTTTCCTGCATCAAAAACTATAGTTCTTCCTGGCTCACACAAACTGTGTGGATATCGATGGTGAATAGATGTGTTGCCATCCACAAATGGTTGGCGACAGCACGTACAAAAGTGACTTAATAAAGCAGACACTATTTTGAATTACAGACCTTATGAACCAGGGAGGTTTGATGACTATTTTGAACCCTGTACATCTCCAACTGAAAAACAGGTATGCTCCATGTCTAATCAAGTACTTACATATTTTAAATCATAGTAGTAGCATATAGGCTAATGAATTTTGGATGTGCACAAAATTAGGTTTTATTATAGATTAGCTCAATTGACATATGTAAAATAGGATGATATAATAATATGTCCACAGTTTGCAATCACTTTTTTTGTGCATAAGGGGAAGAATGGATTTCTTCCAGCTTTAATTTGAAATTCCTCTAGTACTAAGCCTTTACAATAAAATGTTAAAAATCACATAACACCTGATGAAGGAGCGACACTCCGAAAGCTAGTATGCTTCCAATTAAACCTGTTGGACTATAACATGGTGTTGTGAGATTTTTAACTTTGTACACCCCAGTCCAACGCCGGCATCTCCAAATCATGGCAATAAAATGTACAATGGAAAATTTTAACAGATAGCATTTTTTAAAAAGAATCTGCACACAGAATCTATTACAGAATTGCAGGAATGAAGCATTTGAGTAAATAGTAAAATTGGCATTTAGCTTTAAAATCCGAATAGACTCTGCAGTGCAATACTGACAGAATGATGCACTGCTGAAAATCCTTTCTTTCAGACAAGAGGTTAAAGTGACGCCCCACCTGTGCACTCAAGCTGAAGTAAAAGATGTAATTGAACAATTCAACAAAAAAAAAAGGCAGGGAATTTTCCCAAGTGGTTTCTGCAATGTTTATCCTTGAATTAATTACTTTTTCTGCATCTTATTTATTTCTTTGTACTTTTAGCTTGTTAATTTGAAAGTGAAAAAAGGGCATTCTAATTTTTATCTTGCTTGCTCATTTTTCTGGTTAAAATTAATTAATTGAAATTTTACTTCTACAAAAGGCACAATAAAACACAAAAGAATAGTAGCCACAAAAATTAGCTTTTATGCCTATATTTTCAACTTTAGGCATCAGTTTGGATGCAACATGCGTGTTGTAGTGATGGATAGCAATATTGTGGGAGTTAGTAGTATGCACTGCAAATACTCAGAGTAGGCAGGCTGGGATGTAAGTCAGTAAACAATGTTGGTTTGAGACCACCAATGCCATCTTTGACCTTGCTGCTCATGCTATCACCCTCTCTTGAACATGTACAAGCGAAATATTCCTTCAGCAGTAGGAAGAACCCTCCACTGGTATTGAAAGGAATTATCAACTACTTTCTGATTAGGTTTGGATCCATTTCTACTGATTTTTGCTCAGTTTGGAGAAGTGCTGAGAGTTTTCTATTCCTGTGTAAAGTTAGTGAAGTCTTCAGGAAGTGATGTGGAAAATGGTAAAGCCTTTGGTTTTTAGATTAGACTACTTAGTGTAGAAACAGGCCCTTCGCCCCAACAAGTCCACACCGACCCGCCGAAGCGTAACCCACCCAGACCCATTCCCCTAACACTATGGGCAATTTAGCATGGCCAATTCACCTAACCTGCACATTTTTGGATTGTGGGAGGAAACCGGAGCACCCGGAGGAAACCCACACAAACACAGGGAGAATGTGCAAACTCCACACAGACAGTTGCCTGAGGCGGGAATTAAACCCGGATCTCTGGCGCTGTGAGGCAGCAGTGCTAACTACTGTGCCACCCACATTTTTTTTCCCTATAGTGCTATTTTTGATATGTTTCCCCCAATCTCAATCACAAATCATTGGTCAGATCACATTTTAGAAAGGCTTTGGTTCTGACTTTATGGGTTCTGCTCAGATCGCTTGTTCTCAACCATAGGTGTTATAGCCCCCACTATAAAGGAGACTTAGCAGCAGAAAAGCTCACACAGTGAGAAGAAAGGTTCTCAAAAGGATTCTTTATACACAGAGTCATTAGGTAAAAATTCACTTACCTCAGCCTCACTGAGGAACAGTGTGTGCAACATCTCCATTTTACAAAAAAGACGCTCATTAAAATGTTCAATGTAGCAGACCTCCAACTTCACAGCAAGAGGAACCCAGCCTGCCAGCAGCTCTCAAGGTGACTACTGCTATGAGTTTGTTTTTGCATCAAAATCTTTCTGTATTGCAACAGATGGCAGCTACATTAACTCCTCCTGATATTTAATATATATATATCATATTGTGATGTGATCTATAAAGGGATGTATGTTCTTTGTCCATAACTCCGGCATTCTTTCAGAAGCTTTAACTTTTGTGAGGATGAGCAAATTGTTTATGTAGTTTCATATCACCCTCTTATCAGCCAGAGTCCTACCTGCTGAGGTCAATGATGCTTGTTGGATTACTTGACAAGAAAGGCCTAGCTTCTTCAATGGAATTTAGTAATGTCAAGACCTTATGAACTACAAGTTTAGCAGTTTACCGTATAAAAATGCTTTATCATTCTCCATGCACAACTGCATTATGCATTTTTCCAAAGGCTCACTTAGTAATAATAGTGTGTCACTCTGGATGATACCAGTAAACATGAAACAATGCAGTCCAGCAAGTCCATAGGGAAGAACCACTCTCTTTAAAGATGGAAATGGGTTACGATCCCGTAATTGAAAGCAGGTAGAGCTTTCATATTCCTTGACATTATTTCTGCCTGCTTTGTCCAGAGTTTCCGAATAACAGTTCGGCCAATCAATGCTACACACGGTAGAGGTACAATCACTATCTCGTGCAGCATCAATCAGCAACTAAGATGCTCATTTGCCAAGTTAAGCCTGTGTCCACTCAACATTTTCTTGCTGTTCATCCTCATTACATGCGCCCTCAGAATGTTGCATAGTGGCTTCAAATACTTTACTCCTTATTCTTGAACAATTCCTGACAGTGACAGATTTAAACTGGGAACATGTATTTATTTTCTGTGGATTTCTGGGATCGTCGGTTATCACCCTAATCTTGCAGTTTCCCACATTCAGAAACCTCTTAAAAGTATGACCCCTCTCAAAATGTCTGGCAGCAATTCTACCCTAAGGATAAAGCCAAAGCCATACCTTGCTGATTCTTTGCCTGTGACTACAGCCTTTTTGACTTTCAAAGTCAGTAATTATCAAGTCTTTCATTCTTTGTATCATGGCAGAACTCCCAACTTGTACTTAAAAAGGTAACAGAAATGTATTGGTTCCCTAAAAATGTTATACCACAGCAGCAGCTACTTGTCCAAAAAGGGAATCATGATGCAAATTCAACAGTTATAAAACTAAAAGTTTCCACACATGAAATCTGTGTGCAATCTAATAGTTTAATTGCCAATAGAAACTTTGGATTTTCTTGAGTGAATTTCATCAGTCTTTTATACAACCTTTCAAACTCAAGTTACATTCTTCCATGGACTCAGTGTCAATATTTGATAAATTTAAAAAGATGAGTCATGACTTGTTGACTTCCAACAAGTCAGCCCATTTGTAAATTTTGTCCATAAATTGTATCAATCCATTCTGTATCAGATCAGTTACATTCAATTCCAAAAATGTTTTATTCCTAATTTTAGTCCTTTCTGGTAAGGATAAAACTAAAATTATATCTTGCTTCTTCTTGACTGGATAAATGACCCAAGTCCACATCTCCTCTTTATTCTTTCATTGCTTATGTGGCTCCAATTCTGAAAACACCAGAATTCATGATTCTGCTTCTGTCAGAAAAAAGGGTTATCTTCTCCTTTATCTTCCCACCTGCTACCATATTTTTACAAACTAATATCTATGGGCTGAATTAGGCAACAAGATACTTTCAGAGATCTATAAGTGTGAAATTGCCAATCTATAGTTTAGCTTGTCAGTTTACATCTTGCACTTCTGGACCCTTGCTCTGTGCAGGAGCCAAACTCTCCTACTGGTGAAGAGCCCAGCATCATTTTTTAAAATATAAAATAAAGCTACTCATCCAATTCACAAGTTATCCAGATAATCTCGCCCACCAGGGCCAGTGTGACATAACAGAAATCAAAGGGGAGGAAATAAGGGGTAGGGGTGGGTAACTTAATCAAAATGGTGTTGGTGAGGAGGGAGCATTGTGCACCCATGCCCCTATAATGGCCACCTGTCTCCAAATGCTTCAAGGGTACCAGTGGAAGAACCCAGACTTTTTTTTTAAACCCACTACTAAATCATGTAATTGGACCACTAAACAAGTAACAACTAACAACCACCACATTGCATTAAAAAAAAGTGAGGAAAACAAGGGAGGGGTTAAATCAAAATGATGCTGAAGGGGGAGATAATACACTCCACCCCCAGTATTCTCTCTCTAAGTGCCTCAAGGGAATACAAAGTTCAATGAACATTACCTGCTCTTGATCAACTCAGTTGTTCTGATCAACCTTTAGGGCTCTTAGGGTGCCGTGGAAATGTTTCTACCTCTGAATTGGGGAGCCCAAGTACATTTTCCAGAGGTGCGTAATAACATCTTTGAATAGGTTGATTAGGAAAATCTTTCTGGTTGATACTTAGGGCTCTTGTGGTGCAGTGGTAGTGTCCATACCTCTAAGTCAGAAGGCCTAGGTTCAAGTCTCACCTGCTTTAGAGGTGTCTCATAACATCTCTGGGTTAGTGGTTGAGGTAAAAAAAAAATTCTGGTTGACCCTTACAAGTATCTGCATTTCTAATAACAGCACATATGTTTTCCTGCAGTTGATGCTAGGTCAGATGTTAATTTTAAATCTGAGATACATAACATCTTTGCGTAACAAAAAAAATTAAGGGATATTGTCCAGATCAGCCACGATTTGACTGAGTGATGGAACAGGCTGGAGGGCCTTCATGGCTTATTCCTGTTCCCATGTTCCATAATATTGTGAGGTTCCTTTAGCAATACGGTTTGAGGGATTAACGTTGACCCGAATACCAGTGACGACTCCCCTGCCACCTGAGTGTGCAAATGGGGCTACGGTTAAATAGCTCATCTGAAAGACAGCATCTCCAACAGTGGAACACTGTTTCAGTAGTGCACTAGAGTTTCGGGCCTGGTGTTTTTGCACAAGTCTCTGGGGACATTTACATGATGTCATTAAAATGCAATTTCTATGATTCTATGAAGAAACAAATAGGTAGCTCTTCAAATTTACAGTTAGGGTGCAAGGACAATCTCTTATTGATTTCAGTATCAAAAAAGCTCTTAAGTGTGTTAATACTGCAATAAGATGTTCCAAAAGCAGCTCTATAATAGCTCCACATTTTGAAGAGTCTGATAATTATACTGACATACATGAAATAAATTAAGCATAAGAAACAATGTGAGTTTATTCCACAATTATTGCCTTTACATGTGGTAAATTTTCCCTTTCATCTTCAGCCAGTTTCACATTTTAATAAAGTGAGTCAATCTATCTTTAATCTTAGTACAGAGAGTTAAGACACATAGGACTAATGATTTTTCAATATTTGAATATTTGCAATATTTTTCTAATGCTTGCACTGAATCAAATCTTAAGCAGTATTTAAATGTGTGGTATTAAAACAGCAGAAAGGAAAATATATCCAACAGTCGTAAATGCAGCAATACTAAAATGCAGCGTTCACATCATATTATTCAGGAAGTTATGAGTTTGATACTTCTGAAGTAAATTATTGATGCATCAATTTATCAATTAATTTATCTTCAGCGTCTGTGATGGATCACTAATGAAAATGCGGATGCAAAATATCACCCAATGGTCTATGTAACAAAATGGCAGTGCCAGAGGATTGGAAGATAGCTAATATGATACCATTAATCAAGAAGGGTGGCAGGGATAAACCAGGGAATTATGGCCAGTGAATCCAACACCAGTAGTCATAACACTTCTGGAAAAACTCTGAGGAATTTATTTCCACTTGGAGAGACAAAGATTAATTGGGTCTGGTCAGCATGGTTTTATCAGAGGGAATGAAATGTTCAAATCATGTAATCGATTGAGTTGTTTAGGGAGTTAACTAGGTGCATGGATGAAGGTAGTGAGTTAATGCGGTGTACGTGGACTTCAGCAAGGCTTTTTATAAGTGTCATATGGACACTGGTCAAGAGGTTAAAAGCCCATGGGATCCACGTTAATTGGTTCTATAACTGGCTCAATGGTAGGTGCAAAAGATGCTGGTTGAAAGTTAATTTTGTGACTGGAAGCCCACATCTAGTGGTTTATTGCAGAGATTGGTACTGTTTGTAATATGCTTTGTGATCTAGATATGAATATTGGATGTTTTTGTAAGTTCACAAATGACACCAAAATTAGAGGTATGATAAATAATGAGGGGGAATGTTTAGACTGCAGGATGACAATAGACTGGTCAGATGGACAGAACCGTGGCACATGACGTTTAATCCTGAAAAAAGTACGGAGTGAAGTATTTTGGGGCCACCTACAAGGCAATGCATCGAGGATAGGAGTTGGGAGGTCATGTTGTGGCTGTACAGGACATTGGTTAGGCGACTTTTGAAATATTGTGTGCAATTCTGGTCTCCCTCCTATTGGAAGGATGTTGTGAAACTTGAAAGGGTTCAGAAAAGATTTACAAGGCTGTTGCCAGGGTTGGAGGATTTGAGCTATAGGGAGAGGTTGAACAGGCTGGGGCTGTTTTCCCAGGAGCATCGGAGCTGAGGGGTGATCTTACAGAGGTTTATAAAATCATGAGGGGCATAGATGGGGTAAATAGACAAGGCCTTTTCCCTGGGATGGGGAAATCCAGAACTAGAGGGCATTGGTTAGGGCGAGAGGGGAAAAATTTTAAAATAGGACCTAAGGGGCAACTTTTTCCACACAGTGTGTATGGAATGGGCTGCCAGTGGATTGTGGGTATCTGGAACTCTCTGTCTGAAAAGGGTGAAACAGGCAGCAACCATTTCAACAGTGAAGTATTTAGATGAACAGTTTAAATGTTATAGCATACAAGGCTATGAACCAAGGACTGGGAAATGGGAGTGGAGTAGATAGATACTCAATGGCTGGCACAGAGCCAGTGGGTTGGAAGGCCTCTTTTAATACTGTAGTACTCTGTAACTATGAAATCCTCCAAAATCTGAAGGTACTCTTGACCTGTGATTAAAAACTAGTCAAAAAAAGGATGAAAACATGCTTCAACAAGACTGGAAAAATGTGGTGAACTTAAAAAAAAAAGGAACAGCATTATATGCCCTTGAGTGCAAGAATCAATAAGCAGTATGATTATTTTTTGAAGATTTCATGCAACTACAGAGCTCAACAGCCAACAGCCGAGGAAATTAACCGCTTATGACCAACAGAAAAATGCATTTTCTGTATCTCTTTTCTCATATTACACTCTTCAGTGCCCTAACCTGTTTTTGCTAAGTCATGGAAGATCAAGCTTTTGCAAAGAATTAACTTCTTTTATAATAATCTGTAATCATCAACCTACAAGTAACAAACATTACATTGTTTCAAGTAACGCATGTTAGGAAGGAGAAACAAACTGTGACAGATTAACATTTTTCAGAAGTTTTTCTTTTGGAATTTCACTTCATTACAGTAATTTAACATTTCTCAAAGTTGTCTGTTAGTTTTCCTTTAAATTAATATGTGGGATGTGGATGTCGCTGGCTCAGTCAGCATTTATCACCCATTCCTAGTTGCCCTTGAGAAGGTGGTGGTGAGCTTTTCTTGGACTGCTGCAGCCCACCTGCAGTGGGTTGACTCAAGATGCCATTAGGGAGGGAATTCCAGGATTTTTATCCAGCAACAGTGAAGGAACGCTAATATATTTCCAGGTCAGAATGGTGAGTGGCTTGGAGGGGAACTTGAAGGTGGTGGTGTTCCCATGTATCTGCTGCCTTTGTCTTTCTAGATGGAAGTGGTTGTGGGTTTGAAATGTGCTATCAGTGGATCTTTGATGAATTTCTGCAGTGCATTTTAATTTAAGTTAATTCACCACGATCAATAACTCTTCACCAGGTAATCCAATGCTAAACCCAGTTTTAGTTTGATTTCAGTAAAGAAGAATTAATTCACTGAAACGAATGTTTATGCTCAAATACTTACAATCACTTCCAGCTTTCCATTAACTTCATGTGTGTTGATTACCCAATTGACTGCTTTCCCACATTTGAGGATCAGCAATATGTTTCTAGAAATCATGGTGTCTGCATGCACAGGTCGTATGTCAATAACAATGTCCACCTTGAAAATTCTGCAACAGAAGAGCATAAAAAAAGTTAAGTGAATGTGCCAGAAATCTTACTTATCCTGAACTTTTACCAACTGAATGCGTCTCTAGTGTCTGGCCAGTTGATTATAAAATTGGATTTAATCCCAGACAATAGAACATGTGCAAAACAGCCTTCAATATGCATTAGAAAATTATTCACAATAACATTCTCTCAAAATAATTCTACATACTTTTTCCAGTAGTAGTTGATGGGTCAGATTTTGCAAAGAGCGCAATTTGACCATAAACCAATTTATCTTAACTAAATGTTTAACTTGCCCATAAAAAGAATATCTTTCGCATTTTGATCTGGCTGAATATCAACTAGTTCAAAGTTTTTCTTTTAAGAAACTGCATAACTCTACTACTTCCACTTACCCTCTGGTCCTTGCATCAAGTATGACACAGATCAGTCAACCTGATCCTAAGTCTCTGCTACTATTACCAATGGGAACAAGAATGACTCCTGCTGATCTTGTGGTCTTTGCTTGGCACACATTAGAAGTACCCTGGCAACATTATTAATTGGGTCACAGCTGATGACCAAATGGAGTTTTGAAATAGGAATTTTAGACCACATGTAAACAAAAAAGGATAATCTAAGCGTTGTGTTCTAATATTCTGCTTTTACAGCTGGGTTAAAATGTGGGAGGCTGAAAAGAAGTGGGAATTCACAAGAGACATTTTTAATGGCAGTTGCATATGTGATATAATAAAGTTAGCTTGTTAAGTTGTGTGCCAACTGAGACTTTGGCAATGTATACACAACAATGATGCAATGCTTTTAAGTATTATCTTGACTTTTTTTATTGAGAGGTGCTTGCCAGGTGATCTGGAAACTAACTAATTCTTAATTATAGAAATTTGATTTTGTAATCGTAAGGTGTAGTGATTATAATGAGGTCAGCCAGGTGGACCTCAGAATGAGTTCAGAAGGGACAGTTAATTGTTGGGGCCAGAAAATTTATTGGTATTGATTTTCTCCAGGAGATTGAGAAACAAAGTAGCAAAAGATCAAAGGAGCATTTCCATGGAAACTATAATGGAAGAGAAATACACCTCAATTGTGCACATAAATTAGAGGGCTTGCAGGGACAGAATATGGACTGGAAAGTATAATTATCGCAATTACTGACTGAATTGTTCAGGTTAAAACAGCAATTCAATCTATACCATTAAATGATTACAAGTAGAAGCTTTTACAATCACTTTGAATCAATCTGTTCAGACATACTATAATACACCTCTGGGGCAGTTCAGACTTGAATCCAGCCCTTCTGGCCCAGAGGTAGGAACAATTTTAAGTAAATGGTACGGAAATCTTTCTGTAATGGTGATAAGCTGTCAGAAAATGTAAATTTGATACTTAATGCTTGAGACATTGTGACAAGGGACATTTATTAGTGCAAATTTTTGTGTCATAGTTCGGATGGCAATACATCATCATAGAGTATATAAGGAGGGAAGTATAGCTGCAACTATACAAGGCATTAGAGATACTACATCTGGAGTACTTACTTGAGGAGGGATGTGGTTGCATTGTAAGTACTTCATAGGTGGTTCGCTATATTGATTCCAGAGATGAGGGGTTTGTCTTATGAACAGAAATTGAACAGTTTAGGCCTGTACTCTGGAGTTTCAAAGATACACAATGTTTAAAAAAGTACATGGGATATTAAGTAAATTTAGGGAGAGATGCACAGATTTTTAACTAGTCATTGGTTGATGGGTTATGGAGACTGAGCAGGAAATGGGTTTCAGGCCAAGATGAGATCAGTCATGATTGTATTAAATGACCTGAAGGGCTGAATGATCTACTCCTGCTCCTAATTCTTATAAGCTGGACATTGCAGTTTGACAACCACTTTCAAGAAGCCTGCAGTTTAACATATGGTGGCTTGTGATATAATGGTCATCAGGGGCCATCTAGAAGAATGTTTATGACACAAAGATTGGGAGAACTGCGGGTAGTGAGGAGGATTACCAAAGGATACAGTAGGATATGGACAGACTGGACACTTGGGCGCAGAAAAGGCAGATGGAGTTTAATCCAGACAAATGCATATTGCAAGATCTAACGCAGGAGGTAAAGACACAGTAAATGGCAGAACCATTAGCAGTATTAACATACAAAGGTGTACAGGTCCACAGTTCGCTGAAAGTGGCAACAATAATGGATTATGTGGTCACGAAGGCATAATGCATGCTTGTTTTCATCGGTCAGGGGATAAAGTATAAAAATTGGCAAGTCACGTCATAGCTGTATAGAACTCTAGTTAGGGCACACTTGGAGTATTGTGTACAGTTCTGGTTGTCCCGCTACAAGAAGGATGTGGAGGCTTTGGAGAAGGTACAGAAATAGTTTACCAGCATGTCGTCTGATTTGGAGGGTATTAGCTATGAGGAGAGATTGGACAGACTTGATTTGTTTTCACATGAACATCGGAGGAAGAAGGGCAACCTGATGGAAGTGTATAAAATTATGAGAGGCAATGGATAGAATGGATAGTCGGTATCTTTTTCCCAGGGTAGAAATGTCAAATACTAGGGGATATAGATTTATAGTAAAAGAGGGTAAGTTTAAAGGAGATGAGAGAAGGAATTTTTTTTTAAATAGTCTGCTTGGAATGCACTGCCATAGGATGTGGTGGCGACAGATACAATAGCAACATTTAAGAGGCAGCTTGACAGATCTATGAATAGACAGGGAACAGAGGGATATGAACCACGTAGAGGTAAAATATTTTTATTTTAGAAAGGCTTCATGCATCAATGCAGTCTTGGTGGGCTAAAGGGTCTGTTCCTGTTCTGTACTGTTCATTGTTCCATGTTAATGCTACCCAAGTAATGAAAGCAGAACCATCATAATGCATATAGTTCATAAATCTGATTACTACATGTCAAAAGTGTTCTCAAGTTCACCAATACAGTACGTATTAGAGATAACAAAACAGGTTGCAATGCTGGTTTTTATTTTTTAAATAACCTATTTGTAAAAATGAATTTATTTTCTGTTTCTCTGCCACAAAATAGAAACTGAGTTAATTAATAAGAAAGCAATAGATACTTAGGAATTACTATGTTGCAACAGAATTGAAAGCTTTGGAATATCTTGATTTGGAGATTAATTGCAGTTTCAAGTGTAATCCCTATTTAGAAATATGATACATAAATATATAGAAAAATATTTAACTTAAATGCATAACTAATGTTTTGTGACATCTATAGGTTTAACATCACTCTTAATCATAAGTAATGTGACTGATCTTTATTAGACATGTGTGTTAAACTCAGCAATTGAACAGTCCAAGAGCAGAAAGCAAGTAAAGTATCAATTTACCTGTAAGGACTTGAACTTGGTGATTCAAGTTCAATGAGATGAACTTCCTTTCCTTCTGTTGGGTTGGGTAGTAAACAGCCATGTGCAGACTGAGTCTTAAGATATGCTGCAAGATAATTCTGGGATAGAAAATTCTTTTCTATGATGCAAGTTGGTGGCAACAAGGGATCTAGGAGAGGTCAGAAATATTATCTGTGACAATTACGAATGTTTATTAAATTGCCAATTTACAAAATATTTTGGAAAACTATCAGTGTTTCAGATAACATTTGTGACACAAATACCAAGCGATGAACATCTCCAACATGGGTAAATCTAACCATTTCTCCATGGCATTCAAAAGCATACCATTGCGGAATCCCCCACCATCATTATTCTAGGATATAGCACTGACCAGAAATGGAATTAAATCATCCATATGATTACTGTGGCTGCAAAAGCAGGTCAGAGTCTTTGACAAACCTCGTAGCTCTGCAAAACTTCTACAAGACACAAGTCAGAAGTGTAATGGAATACTCTCCACTTGCTTGGATGAGTCCAAACTCCTCCACAACTGCAGATTTCCCCTCCAAGCCATTCACCATTCCAATTTGCAACCATATGGTTGCTTCTTTATTGCCAAGGGATTAAACCTTTGGAACTCCTTTTCTAACAGCTTTACAGAGACGACCTACTCCATGGACTGCAGTGATTCAAAGTAGCAGCTCACCACTACCTTCCCAAGAAAAGTTAGGGGATGGGTAACAAATGTTGGCCTAGATAGTGAAGTATACAACCTGTGAAAGAATAGAACAAAACTTAAGGAGCTTGGAATCATCCAGGACAAAGCAGCCCATTAGAACAGCAACCCATCCAACTATGTCTACATTCACTCCATTCAGCACTGACCCACAATGGCAGCAGTGTGTACCATCTATAAGATGTATTACATTAACTTACCATGCTTCTTTTTTGCAGCTCCTTCCAAACCTGCAACCTCCACCACTCTGAAGGCCACGGCCAACAGACATATGGGAATACAACGTCCTGCAAACCCCCTCTAAGTAACATACCTCATATCTTAGAAGTATGTTGTCATTCTTTCACCAGCACTGGATCAAAATCCTGGAACTATCTTTCCAACACCACAGGGATGGAAGTGTTTTAAGAAGGTAACTCGCCATCTGAAGTGCAATTATAATGGACAACTATAGCAATGCCCACATCCCATGTCAGTTCTAAAATGCTCCTGATGTATGGTAGTGTGGCTAGTCCTTTGGGTTGCAGCATGTCCGTTCCGTTGTCTTTCTCTTAGGCACTACCATACATCAAGAGCATTTCCGAACTGACAGCCAGACTACTGCGACCACTAGGACTCATAACAGCACACAAACCAACAGCCACTCTCAGACAACAACTCACCAGAACGAAGGACCCGATACCCAGCATGAGCAAAACCAATGTAGTGTACAAAATCCCATGCAAGGACTGCACAAAACACTACATAGGACAAACAGGAAGACAGCTAACGATCCAAATTCATGAACACCAGCGGCAGGGACAGGCCACTATAAATGCCGGAGGAAACACCACAGAAGCGCTTCACCGGAGGCTCCCAAGCACTGAGGCTGTCACCTAGACAGGGGACGAAACGTTTGCAACAAAAATTTCCAGCTCGGCGAACAGAACCACAAGAACAACAAATAATATGCATTCCTTGGTATGAGGTAATATACATACATAATACTAATATATAGTTTAGGAAGATAAACAAAGGTCATTATGAATTTGAATAACAGCATAACTTGATAAGCTACATCTCTAATAATGAAGAATCCACAGTGACTACCATAGCTTGGCCATTAGGTACAAACATTGCTCGTTAAAGTAAGGTTGACCCACCTTCACCCACTTTGATGTAAATGTTATTAGCCTTATTCAGTTCAGTGAAGGAAGTCACGGATCCATATTTTGTCTGTGTCCACTGCAGTAAATGTTTGCTGTCTTGGGGAAGCAAATGTTCTTCCAATGATCTTGATGAAGTAAAGTTTACTATTGGAAACTGAACAGTAGAATTCTTAGAAACCTGAAGGGATGAAGAACAGAAACAGTTTTTAAAGCTACTCTTCTTCAAAGTGAATGCATTTGTTTTAGATTGAGTGGCAGAGGATTGCAGAGTTTCTTTTAGAACTATCGGGGATAGTCTAAGAATTACGGCCAGATAGTTCAAGGGAGATTTTAGGAAGTAGTTCTACATACCACAGGGTGGTAGATAATTGGAACTTTCTTCCACAAATGACAGCAGACACAGGCAACTTGCTAATTTAAAATCTGAGATAGATAAATGTTCGTTAAGCAAAAAGGTATTGAGGGATATGGGACAAAGTCTAAATTAGAGAGATGCTAGAAAAGCACAGCCGGTCAGGCAGCATCCGAGGAGCAGGAAAATCGATGTTTCGGGCAAAAGCCCTTCATCAGGACTGAAGCCCTGATGAAGGGTTGCTCCTCAGATGTTGCTTGACTGGCTGTGCTTTTCCAGCACCACTCTAATCTAGATTCTGATTTCCAGCATCTGCAGTCCTCACTTTTGCCTGGATACAGGACAAAGGCAACCACATGGAGTTAGGCCACAGACGAGCCATGACCTCATTGTATGATGGAACAGACTCAAAGAGCTGAATGGCCTATTGCTGTTCTTATGCTCCTATATGTAATCAGTGTATTATTTGCATGTTAAATGGGTTAATTTTTTTATTTTTTGTATAGCTATAGAAATGAGAGTTTCCTTATTTGACATAGGTAGATCTACTAAATGTTACAACTAACAAGAAAGAAAAATTTGCATTTATGCAGCCGCTTTCACATCTGGATGTACACAGAGCTTTAAAACTGATAATGCACTGCTATAATGTAGGTAACGCAGAATTGAACAGAAAAAAAATACACTGTAAGCAATAGGTGGAATTTGATACCCTTTAAATCCACACCCACTGGCAAATTATAAAAGCAGGAGGGCAAATAATTGACTGGGAAGTTGAGGACCCTACAGCTTTCCTGCCTCCTCCTGATTAAGTCTAGGGCAGGAATACTCACGGATTGCATTCCAATCCAGACACTAATTCAGATACTTAAGTGGGCAATTAATGTAGGTGGCAGAAGTAACCATGCAAGAGAATGAGAAGCAAATCCTTACTGAGTTTGCTGACAGGATCCTAGGATTTCCCTTATTCAACTGCACCAAGTGCCTAATTGAAGGACTCAGCACTGGGGACGGGAGGCAAGGCATTGCCTTTACCTCTGACCACTTCTACCAATCAGGAATATCCCTTGTCATAACACAGACATTACAATGGTTGATAAATGGAGCAAACAACCAGGGTTAATGAGTGATATTCAGATTGGGAAAAGGTTGGAAGTGGTATATAAACCCTTGTTGAGTGCTGGGTATCACAGTCTTCTCAATACACACATTTCTTACTGGGTAAATTTGAAACTTCAACCTGAATCTATCCAAAGTCATGGACACATTTCCTGATGTCAGCTTACACTTAAATTGCCCGTCACAGTCATTAAATACAATGGAACATAAAAATTAGCATGAACAAGTGGAAAGCAGTACAAATAACTGGGATGAGAAGTGCAGGGTTAATATAATATATTCCTTTAAATGTGAAAATTAAAGTTTCATTTATGTATATTGATTACAATTAATGGTAGAAGCTTCAACATTTTAAATTCAGCTGATGACATTAAAAAATTAAAAATAAAGTATAGAGTTTAGTGAGAATAAATCATATTTCCTAGCCCAAAAGTTGAACTTGCTACACATATTTCGTACCTCCACCTTTCTACCTACAGAACAGAGGAAACTTATTCCTAATCTGAAAAACCCTTCTGAGGGCCATCTCGTCTTAAGATTTCCACATTTGCAATCTCGTCATCTTGTCTTAAGATTTGAGACAAAAATAGTGGCGAGACTATCAACATCATGATGAAAGAACAAACTGGACATCAACTTCCAGTGATGGAGTATCTGCAATTAAAAGATGAAAATCAGGACATCACTGTTCAAGTTACCCCTGTGAATACTAAGTGTCCTGCTGGGCCTTGACATTGAAACACATGAGAAGTGTGAAGTTCATATAATTAATCCATCACATTTCTTTGAAAATTTAAGGCTTGTTTATTGTAGTGTGACCATTTTGTTTTAATGGCATGGTAAAGTTTAATTGAGCTGATTAGCTCAGTTGGCATGTTTGAGTTCTGCTCCAGCTCACGTAGGCTAAGGACGTTGCTCCTCATTCTGCACCCATGAGCAGAATGCAAATGGAAAATCATCACTGACAAAACCTGGCAAAGAAACTGCAGAAGAATCAGCAGACAATGAGCCAATAAACATCTTTCAGGCACAGCACACATGAATGAAGCCTTATATGCTGTCAAACCTTGCTGACAACGAAAGTTCACTTTTATTGTGAGCAGTCTGACATCATCAGATTTACATATTGTTAAGTTTGAACATTTGGAAGTATCTTTAACTTTCCCTTCATCACATACTATTTTCCCTTTCTTTTGCTTATTGTGCATTATTTGGCATTGAATGAATTATTCCAATGCATGCTATTTTATCCAGATGTTGCACCCCTTAGTATTTTTCTACCTCATCAGTTAAGGAGATACACACTTGCCTACCCTGTTTCTTAGGTTCTAGATTATTTCAAAAAGAGTGTTGCATCAAAAATGATTGCTATGCACAAAGTTTCAATGCAAAAGCCTAATGGAAGTTTGTTGGTAAGGGTAAATATAAGGAATGACTGCTCGCAAAATCAAGGTCTGTTGTTAAGCAGCCATGTGTATTACTTCCTAACTTCAAAAAACAAAGTTCTTTATGATCTTTAAAATGTGGAAATAATTGAAAAGTATAAACATACATATACTTAGTGAGAACATACTATAACTCCTTCTCACTTTAAAATATAACAATGATTAAAATTTGGCAGACACTAGCCCACAGCAACTGCCTTTATTGTAGCAAGTCCAGCGTATTTTCTGTGATAAACAACATGTGCCCAGCAATCTACACTTTTGATATGTCGACACTGGTCTAGACAGTCTAGCTGATTTCTTTTTCCTGGTGCAAAATAATGGAGAGTTGTCAATGATAGAAAGCAAATTTACATTTAGATTTATTTCATCTATTTATTACTGTTCTTTTCACAAACCACCTTTCTAAACATTGCGCAACTTCTAATTTTTCCATCACCAGTTCCCTCTGCATGCAGTCAACTATTTTCATGGTACTCTATTTTGTTTCCACTAGTTTCCTGAAATGTACATCCCGTGACACAATTTAATGCAGATGGACTGGAGTCCGACATTCCATTGATCAGTGCCAAAAAGTTAGAAAGTGGAGACAAACAGCTGCTTAACCTTTAGACATTATCCTTAGGAAATCTGGCTAAGTTTTAGTGTGATTGCAATAAAACAAAATAATAAATGCAAGGTTTAGTACAGTACAAAGTAAAATTAATCATAATTATGGCAACAATGACTTGTATTTATATAGCACTTTTAACGTAAGGTGTCCCAAAGCATTTCATTGCAGTGTTCTCAAACAATTTGACACCAAACCAGGCAAAAAGCAATTAAGATAGTTGACAAAAACTAGAAAAAGGTAAATTCAAGAGGAAAAGGTAAACAGGTAGAGAAATTTCTACAAAAATTTCCAGGCTTAGGGCCCAAAGAACCAAAGGTACTTTCACCAAACTTGGGGAGGGCTGGGATTGCGTTGAGCTGAGACAGACCAGAATTGAAGGCATCTAGACAAAAACAAGGGCTGCAGATGCTGGAAACCAGACTCTAGATTAGAGTGGTGCTGGAAAAGCACAGCAGTTTAGGCAGCATTCTGAGGAGCAGGAAAATCAAAGTTTCGAGCAAAAGCCCTTCATCAGGAATAGATATTCGTGATGAAGGGCTTTTGACGAAACATCGATTTTCCTGCTCCTTGAATGCTGCCTGAACTGCTGTGCTTTTCCAGCACCACTCTAATCTAGAATTGAAGGCATGCAGAGATCCCAGAAACTGGCAAGACTGGAGAAGACTGCAGAGATAGGGAACAGTGAAGAAGTGGAAGAATACCAACTGGCCATTTATAAAGTGTTTGAAACATAGGAACTTAAGTACGCCAAGCTTATTCAACCTCTTGAATCTGTTCCAACATTCAAATAGTTCATGGCTATCACCCCCAATTTAGCTTCCCTTGATACCGTTAGCCATCGATCTCAGTCTTGAAAGTTTCAAATGACCCAACATTCACAGCCTTTTGGGATAAGAGATTTCCAAGTAAACTGTAGCTGAATTACTCACACTAACAGTATGAGGTTAAGAAAAAAAACTCTTTGGATAATAGATGTTAATTTCACCACATAATGCAATGTGGGTTAGCCAGCAAGTGAGCTCAAGACAGATGAAACTATATTACAAATCGTGTCCAGCAAAATAGTTGGACATTACCTATACCTTTTGTGTCATTGCATTTGTACTTTTACTATCATTCATATGATATATTGATCTTCCCTAATGTAATAGTATTAGCATAATGTCAACACCTTCAACTAATTGGCAGACTATAAGATGTGGAAACAGAAGGTGACCAGTCCGCCCATCAAGTCTGCAATGCCATTAAATGAGATCATGGCTGATTTGGATCCTCAACTCCACTTTTGGATTTTTTCCCATAACCTTTGATTTCCTTACTGATTAAAAATTATCTATCGCAGATCAAGTATACTTTACCTAACCTCTACAACCTTCTGTGGTCAAGAATTCGACAGATTGTCTACCCTCAGAAGAAATTTCTCTTCACCTCAGTCTTAAAGTAGCTAACAGCTTACTCGGAGATTATGCCCTCTGGTCCTAAACTGTCCCACAAAACCACCTTTCCACATCTATCTTATCAAGTCCCCTAAGAGTCTTGGAGAGACTCTGCAGATCTGGCAGCATCTATGAAGAGAAAGCAGTTAACATTTCAAGTCCAGTGACCCTTCTTCAGAAATGTTCCAAAGGGTCATTGGACTCCTTAACTTTGATGTTGCCAGACTTGCTGAGTTTCTGCAGCAATTTCGGTTTCAGATTTCCAGCAGGTTTTTATTATTTATTCTCAAAAGAATCTTGTCCACTTCAATGAGATAATTTCTCATTCTTTTAAACTACAATGAGTACTGACCAAACTTACTCAACTTCCCCTCATAAAGCAGTCCCTCCACATGTAGAGGAGCCTAGTGAAATTTCTCTAGATTGCCTCCAGTGCCAGTATATCTTTTCTTTCTTAGAGGAACTTAAAATGGTTTAGAGTATTCCAGCTGTAGTTTGACTAGTGCCTTAGCAAGATGACAGCAGATAAGACGCTCCAACTGTCGCTCCTCTGTTCCACCCGTTTTTTCTTTTTTCTTTCTTTCTCCTCCCTTTGAGATTTTTTTTTCAACTTCTGACTTGGACCTACCTGGAGGGGAATGGAGGAGCTGGTGAGCCCCAGAGGCCAATCCCAGAGCGGAGGCTTGCACGGGGTGGCCAGTCCCGGAGCAGGGAAGTGAATCCTAGGGAAAACAAAAAAAAACTTACCTTGGAGCAACTGAGAGTTCGTATGGAGTGGACTGGAGGATTGGAGCACAGCGGGGACAGTTGTTGGTGCAGGCGGTCAGACCATGTGTGGTAACCGCTGCACTGAGCTACTGCAATGTAATGTTTACTTGCAATTTGTTGATCTGATTGTAATGTTATCCTTTTAACTATTATACACTATGAATCACTGTAAAGTAATGCAATTACTTTTCTTTTTATTCCACGTTTGTATCCAAGATCTATACCTCGATTCTTTGTACCTCAGATGGTGCCCTAAGAGGTGACAGAGTAAAACATTTCACTGGACTTCTGCAGTTGAGTACACGTGACAATAAAGGATATTCTAATTCTAACTGAATAGTTTGAGCAAGACTTCACTCTTATATATATAAAATGTACATGACAGGTAGCATCTACTACAGGTAACAGCTCATTTACTTTTCCTCTCTGCTCTTAAATTTTACAGATTTCAACAAACATAAGCATAAAAAATGTAGTAACACATTTCATTTAAGTGACATACGTTATATTCAGGAGTGATAATTAAAGTTGTTAATGCATTAATGCTCATCAACCCAATAAAACTGGATTTCTTACAAAGAAACAAAACTTTGCAATATAAAAATAATCTCAGTAATCTGGAATGGTTTGCATTTTGTGAATTGATGTACATATGGAAACAGAATTACTTTAAAATATCTAGCTTTAAGTTTAGCACAGAAAGTACTTAACTCAAGCTAGCTTGTATTTTATAGCTTTAGTATTATGTCTTGTGTTTATCTCTAATCCAAATAACATAGAAAGTAAAACTGAACTCAATATACCGTGACTAGATTGGCATCCAATCTCAACACAAATTCTGTTTTGCTACTCGGATGATTCACTGTGTGTTGCTAATGTATTAAAACTCTCACATTGTAGCTACATTGCACACTAGTACCAGAGATCAAATTCTATAATCCCAGCAGAAAGACCTTTTTAAACTGGTATGGGACAAACCTGGGCAACAGCCACTCTAACCTTAATTCTTGACCTTTCGTCCAAATGTAACTCCCTATTGAAACAGCAAAATCATCATATTTAATCACCCATGCAAATGACAATGCATAATTTTTCCAAATTAAGTAAAACAAAATAAGAAAGTGATCTTATGTCATTGGCATGATACTGATACTAGAAATGGATAGAAAAGATGGACAGGCTAGGTATAAATGCATTTAGAAAGAAAGTAGATAAGCACATGGAGGGATAAAGGAATCAAGTAATTAACTTTGACTTCGGAATTTTATATTACTGAATTTGGCTAACAATAATTACCCTTTTTTTCTCTTTCCTTGGTCCAACTTATGGAAAACTGCATTAATTAGAAATAATGTATCCCAATGGTGTACAACCAGAATGATGAGAAATCTAGGCTGTATTTAAAAGGCTGAATGCGCAAGCGGAAATTAGAGTTGTTCATGATGGATGACATACAAACTGCAACACCCAGCTTCAATGACAGAATCAATAGAAGTACTTTAGGATATACTGAGGATAAGAGACATAGGACCATATTTGCAAGGGAGTTGGGTTGGAAGGAGGGGTGCAGCCAGACGTGAATCAAAAGCCAGGAACCTGAACTCTGGGGTCATTTGATATTAGTTTTGAATTCAAGCAGACAAAGACAAAGGGAGGAAACTTAGCGTTCTCAAAGAGAATATGTGGTTGTAGGAATCAGAGGTGGTGAGCAGCATGTGTCTTACACTCAGCTCTTAATTTAATGACTTGCTATATCAGAAAAACTGCACATACTTGTTAATCCAACTTTAACTTGTGAATTATGCCCCCATCTGCTTTTCCTCTGTCTTTCAAAATAAACTCCATTACATGAGTCCTCATCCACTCGATGTTAAGTAGCACCCAGCATTTACTTTCTACTATATCATTTATTCATCCACCTTTGTAGCTCACCACAATCTGTACACCATGTGACAGATTTCTCTCGGTTATCCTCACTGAAAAGTTAGGATGGTGAAAAGGCACACATAAATAGGAACTCCAATTAACATGCTCCCATTTCCCACCTTGATCTACTGCCTAATCTCCAAAACACAGTTTGCCTTTTCATAGGGCAGTTTGAGGGAGGGCCTTCAGAAGCTCCACAACCCAGAGGCGAGGTCAGATGTATCACAGCAGTCAAGTCAGGGATCTGAGCAGCTTGTCACTGTCATTGGCGAATGCAACAGATTGAAGTAACAGTAAGTGCAAGTTGAAGAGACTGGTCATTTCGTGTTTGACATAATGCTATATTAAGTTACCTTTATTTCCCATAAAATTGTTTAAAAACAACTACTCCTCATCCACCTGCTCTTGGGAATTAGAAATCTTCCTACTCTATGTTAACAGCTGCAGTTTAGTTAAAAGTAAAAGAATCAATACAGATATAGGTGTAAATTGATGTTGATGACATTACCTCATTAGACTACAGCCCTTAAAACAAAGATCATAATTTGAAAAAGACTTCTGTAGCCAGTGCTCATGTTTCAATTCAGGTTAGGGAGAGATGAAAAAGATCCATTTTGTAATGTTAAGCAATTATTCCAGAAGTTTAGTTCAAAGAATTGAAGTCTCCACTCTCCCAAAGGCATAACTTGGCTCAGATACCATGTCATCTACACATACAAATACACAATGCTCAATAAAGGCACCAAACTTGTAATCAAGATGAATCATTCATACCACATAATTTCCTACAGTTAGATTGCTATGATAATCTATACCACATTTGCTGACAGTACTACTTTGCAATTAGCAAGAACTGTAATTTAATAGAAGGACAACAACTTGCATTAACCACCTCAGGAAATCACAGCAAGTTTTACTCTATTGAAACAAAAACAAATCGCAGGATAAACTCAACAGCTTTGGCAGCATCTGTGGTAAGAAAGCACAGTTAATGTTTCAAATCTGATGACACACTTCATCAATTTCTGTTTTTGTTTCAGATCTCCAATATCTGCAATTCTTTGCTTTATTTTACTATTTTGACTTACTTTTGACTGTAGTCATTGTTGTTACACTGCACCATCCCACCAATAGCAACAAGGTAAAATCATTTAGAGGTGTTGGTTGAGGGCAAGTATTGGCCACAGCACTTGGATATACTGTACAAGTAACAACATAACCCTCTTATCTCTTTCTCAATCTGGTTTTAGTCAGTTCTCAGGATTTCAAATTTTAAAAAAAATCAACATTTATGTTAAAAAACATAATAAATGATAAGAATCTTCAGACTGTCAAAAAATGTCAACTGCCATTATACAAATGATTCAAAAATACTCAATGATGATATTACTAATAAATAGAAACAAAAGAAGATAAATACCAGAAATGTTCCACTTCTGTTTTACAGCATTACCAGTAAAATGTGGACATATTAGTAGAAATCAGATTTATTTATTTTTGATTGAATTCAAATTGGTGGTTAAAAAGATACCACAAAAGATAGCAGACTGTGCCAAAAAGGTTTGTCCACTGTAATGTACACAGAGACGAAGTGAACTTTAATCTACAATTAAGTTACTTAACAATATATTTACTGTTCCGTGTATACAGAAAAAAAAACATTGTTCACCTAAAGCCATTCTTAACAATTCAGCAAAATGACAGCTATTCAATGTCAATGACAATTAAGTTTGCCAGCCAGTCCGCAATGTTTGGCATTTACAAGCATTTCTTGAAAACATTGGGCTCATTAATTCTAATTACAATCTGGAGCAAAAAGACATTGATCAAATATGAAAACTCGTGATAATGCTAGATATTTAAAATACAACAAAATTACAGGAAAAGGTACCATATTAGGTTACTAAACCTATTCAAAACTTTCAACAGCAGCATTGGTTGAGGACATCTACCTTTTAATAACCAACATGCTTTCCGGCTTTGAAAAACAACCAGCAACACTTTTGGATTTCACAGAATATTGCTGGTTTTAACTAGAAGTAGTTTTAATTACATGAATCAATCCCATTATTTAACAGGTCATGCATTAGTTTTGATGGTCTGATTGACTACTTTGATTGTTTCAAATGCATATTTATTCAAATGGCATCATTTCTGAAATAATTCAAGACAATATGACAAGATATATCAGAAAACAGGTAAGTCACCTAAAACAAAATCAAAATCCAAGGTGTGTGGTCAAATTCACAATTCAGAGCACCATTACATTCAAAATAATAAAAATACAAGGCAAATAAAAATGGGACTAAAAGTCAGATTAATTGCTAAACATGACTGTATTTAAGCTTTTAGTGATATTCAGAACAATAATTATTTGTTTTCAAGGAAAAACATGACTAATTTGTTTACATATATGGAGACGATTAGTTAGTTTATTTTTCTGTGCAAGTGTAAACTTGAATCATAAGTTCAGTAGAAAATCAGAACTTTTCCATAAATTGGGGAACTGACCATCAAATAAGATGAAAAGTTTACTCATTTATTTCACTTGCACTGCCAATAGCTGCATCTTAAAAAATGTAAGCTGAAATATCAATGTGGAAAACAAAACAAATTTAATTAGTGCATGTGAATTGGGTTTTGAGTTACCACTCTACATTTTTCCACAATGACACACTATGGAAACTTGATGCACTATGACTTTGTATGTATAAAACATTTAACACAATTTTAACACTACAACTATCATTAATGGCACTGGAGTTTTTACAATAGCTTGCACTGATATGAAGATAAACAGAAGAAGATAAAATAAAAGTATACAGAAACATGCTTTAAATGCTCTTCCATCAAGAACACCGAGTGGGTTGATTAATTAAACTAACATGAAAGCCATTCTTGATCCCAGAAAACACGATTAAGCAGGATGCTTTCAGCTAGATGTAATAACACAATTCGCAGGGTTTTAAAGCAGCTCTAGAGTTAGCAGGATAGAGTACTTCTATTCATAATGAAGTTACCTCAGGTTCCTTGTAACCGTAACTCAATGAAAGTTAAGGTGGACCAGAAATAAAGAATCTGAATCGCAGGTAGGCCAATTTTAATGTGATCGATAGGTCCTGGTCAAAGTGGACTGCAAGCAGCTACTTGTCAGAAAATCTACATCAGAGAAGTGATAGTTTGAAAAAGGGAACAGAGTTCAGGGCCTACATCAAAAGCACAATGGGTCCACATTGACCCTCCAAAGAGTATCCCATCCAGTCCCACCATCCCCATTGTGGTAACCCTGTAACCCTGCATTTCCCATGGCTAATCCACCTAGCCCACACATCCTGGACACCACAGGGCAATTTAGCATGGCCAATTCACCTAACCTACACATCTTTGGACTGTGGAAGGAAACTGGAGTACCAAGAGAATACCCTGTAGACACAGGAAAAAGATGCAAAGTCCACACAGATAGTTGCCAGAGGCTAGAATTGAACCTGGGTCCCTAGCGCTATGAGGCAGCAGTGCTAACCATTGAGCCATTGTGCCACCCCTACATGCTCCCATAAAGTTAGTGGGTGGCACCAACATACCTTGGATGTTGAGTAATATAGAGGATTAAATAAGGAGCGTAAAGGAAATACATGGTAAATTTCAAGGACTCAGGTAAATAGGAAATGCAAAGTGTTGCTTAAAAAAATTAGGGAAGTGAAGAGGGAAGCATGAGAAAACACAGGTACGTAAAATGAAAGAAAATCCAAAAGGCATTTTATAGTACATTAAGGGCAAGAGGTTACCCAGGGAAAAAAAAACAGAGCCCATTAAGGACCAAAAGTCGCAAACTGAATGGAGCTGAAAGACATAGCTGATGTTCTGAATGAATATTTTGCATCTGTATTAACTATAGTGAAGGACAATGAGGCATTTAAAATCAGGGAGGAGAATGTGATATGCTTGAGCAAATTACAATTGAGAGGAAGGGGGCATTAGCAGTTATAGCAGTCTTAAAATTGTATAATTCCCAGATGAGATCCATCACAGGCTGTTGTGGGAGGCAAAGAAGAAGTCAGCAGCATCCTTCAAATTATTATTCAAGTCTTCTCTTGCCACAGGAGAGGTGCCAGAATACTGGAGGACTGCTGATGTGGTTTATTCCATTTTACCATTATTCAAGAAGAGTGATAGGGATAAACTAAGGTACGATATCCCAGTGGTCTAACATCTAGCATCTGTAGTAGGAAAATCTTTGGAAAGATTCTGAGGGATACAATTAATCTCTAGGATTAATCAAAGATAATAGTTGAATAGTTTTGTCAGGGAGAGATCATGTCTGTTTGACAGGTTTGATTGAGTTTTGAGGAGGTGACTAGATATGTGGATGAGTGTAGCTACTGGGTATAATCTGTATGGACTACATTAAAGCTTCTGCTAAGGAGTCACATGGGAGACTAGTCAAGAAGGTAGCCCATGTGATCCAGGCCAATTTGGCAAATTGGATCTAAAATTGGCTTCGTGTCAGGGAGGTAGAGGTTGATGGTTGAGAGTCGTTTTTCTAACTGGAAACCTGTGTCCCCTGGCATGCTGTGGGTTTTCTGATGGATCCTTTGCTGTTTGCAGTGTACGTTAATGATGTTTTGAAGTTTGATCAGTAAGTTTGTAAATGACATGAGAGTTGGCAGTGTAGTAAATAGCAAGGAGGAAAGCCTTAAATGAATAGTGAAGAGGAAAGCCTTAAACCACAAGACAATATAACATGGTCCGGCAGATGGGCAGAACAGTGATATATAAAATTTAATCCAGAAAAGTATGAAGCAATGCATTTTGGGAGGAATAATAAGGCGAGTACACAATGAGTGGGAGGAACCTTGGAAGTACAGAGCAGAAGGGAAGGCAAAGAGGATACTATATTTTATTAGTTGAGGCACTGAATATTACAGCAGATAGTTTATAATGTTAAGATGTTAGTTACGCCACAGCTGGAGTACTATGTACATTTCTGGTCACCACACCATAATAAGAACGTGATTGCTGTAGACAGGGTGCAGAGGAGATTCATGAGGGTTGTGCAGGGGCTGGAGTGTTTCTGAGGAAGGGTCACTGGACCCAAAATGTTAATTGATTCCTCTTCACAGATGCTGCCAGACCTGCTGAGCTTTTCCAGTAACTTCAGGATTTAAAGATAACTTTTTTTCCCACCCAGATAATGGTGGATATATGGAACTGAAGGGGTGGTAGAGGTGGGAAACATCATAACGTTTAAGAAATACCTGGAAAACTCTTGAAATGCAAAAGCATTCATGGCTATGGACCAAGCGTTGAAAAGTAGGACTAGAGTAGATATGTGCTTGATGACCAGCAATGACATGATGGCCTCTTTACATGCTGTAAAACTGACTCTATTGCTGTGACATCATGGAATGGCCACAAGAAGTAAAGATCCAATTCAAGGACCTTCTAAAAAAAAATAAGATTTTTATTTAAAAAATGCACAAAAGCAAATCGGTGTAATTGCTTTTCCAAGGGTGTGATTAGTCGAGCTTTCCATGAAGCACAGCAGGTCAGGAAGGGCTTATGCTCAAATGTCGATTCTCCTGCTCCTCGGAGGTTGCCTGACCTGCTGTCTTTTCTAGCACCACACTCTTGACTCTGAGCTCCAGCATCTGCAGTCCTCACTTTCTCCTAGCTTTCTATGAAGAATGGAAAAAGTAGTGGTTTTTTTCAGTTCTTCTCCCTGGAGGCAAGATGTCCATGAACTCAAAATACTTTGCTTCCTTTTAACAAAGAAAAAGTCTTATGCTCAATTTTATTAGGATTAGTGTACTTACTAGGGATATCTGCTTTATTGATCTTTGCAGCATCCAAAGCAGTTTTTAAATACTTAATCATGGAATAATGGAATGGCTTACTCATGTTGAGTTACAAATGGTTTCAACTCATCCAGGGCTTTATAATGTTCTTTGGAAGAGGTAGAAAGGAGTCTAGCTCCAACTTAATCCCCAAGCCACCATTAAATAGCAGTGGGTTCAGGATGTAATTGGGCGAAGGTGAGGACTGCAGATGCTGGAGATTAGAGTCAAGATTAGAGTGGTGCTGGAAATGCACAGCAGGTCAGGCAATATCCGAGGACCAGGAAAATAGACATTTCGGACAGGAGGCCTTCATCAGGTGTAATTAGCTCATTAATAAGCTATATGATACCCAATGCTAGGAGCCAGGAATCAAGTCAGTCCCTTCCATCATCAAACTTGAACAAGGAACGATCTCATTACTGCCACAAGACTGATGGCCAACAAGATACCCAGCACAATAGGCTGCAAAAAAAAAATACAGCCCAGTACATCTCTTTAAAATGCTAATGAGTGTTTGGGAAGATTTACTTAAGCACTTACTCATAACTTGACTGATGATTTGTCTCTTCTCTCCTCAACCAACCACAGTGTCTGTGTTTCTATTCTCACTTTGCTAGTATTTCTCATGTGTTCCTGCTACACAATGTGCTAATATTGCTCCTCACGACTCAAGTGTGCAAATGCTTACATTCTATACCCAGTCACCACAAATACTCATGTTTCCCTTCTCAGCACACCCTCCAAAGAACAAACTATTTTTCAGCAAGGTTCCAACACCAAACATATCTCCCTTTGCTCTCTTCAGGGCCCTGTCCTTCTGACACCCTGCTCCACTCTTTCACCACTCAATGTTTTCTCACTCCCCTATGGACCTTTACCATACAACCGCAAGAGGTCTCACACTGCTCATTCACCACCGTCCAAAACCCCAAACATACCTTCAAGGTGAAGCAGCATTTTATTTGTACTTCTTTCAATCTAATCTACTGAATTCAATGTTCACAATATTTTATATTGATGAAACCAAATGAAAATTAAATGACTGCTTTGCAGAACACCTTCACTTTGTCTCAAGGAATGATGGAAATGACTCCAACCTTCCAGCTGCTTACCATTTCAATGAATCACTTTGCTCCCATCCTAACACTTTCCTCCTTGGCCTGACTACAAAGTTCCAATGAAGTTCAACACAAACTGGAGGTACAGCACCTCATTTTCCACTTAGGCACGTTACAGTATCTAGAACCCAATATGATGAGCTCCATAACTTCAGTATATAAACTCTGTACTCCATTTTTCTTACATTCTCCCACCCTCCCCCATCTGTGTCTTGTTGGCTTTACTCTCAGCAGAACGGATCCATTTTCTCCTTTCAAAGATATGCAAAATAGGTGTAAATGTTAGCTATCGCTTCTTTACTGCTATTATCACGGTCTTTTTTCACAGCACACTCACCATCTGTTCCGCTTGCTACTCCTCCCCCTCTGTTGCCTGCATAAAAACAATTTTCTAGTTCCTTTCAGTTCCAAAGAGTCATACTGGACTCAAAATATTAACTGGTTATGTCTCCACAGATGCTGCAGACGTGCTGACTTTCTCCAGCACTTTGTTTTTATAACTGAATCACTCGCCTCAAATCACTGTTCAAATCATCATATCTTTATCTAACTTCCTAACAATCTCATATTAATCAGGAACTATACATGACTTCATCATAACACATCACAACTTATACATAGTGCCAGCTTATCATCCTGAAAGTCAAATAAGCCACAATGGTTGCATTCCATTCAGTGAAACACTTTCCACACTCTTGCAAGACAAGGGTGGTGCGCAAATGAGGCTACAGGAGCTATCTTGAGGAAGGTTGTATGTTTGCATGTCTTAATCTTCAGAGGAGGGGCTGCTGGCCATTACTGAAATGCCCCTTGCTGTGGTGGTGGCCTGGAGTGAGACAGAAACCAAAGATGACAACATCTTTGTAGATGATGTTTTGCATTCCATCCACCCTTCATCCCACACTATCTTCCAAAGTGCAAGCTGCAGATGGTGCAAAACCTCTCTTACTTTCTTCCAATCACAGACCACATCTTTTCCCATTTCAATATACAAGATCTACAATCTGGTCAGGCAGAAAGAGTAATGAAGAAAACCCAACACTATCTTCTGATTTCATACATACATTTGCCAGCTGACACTGTGTGAATCTTTAATTTTTTAAAATTCATTCACCGGCATAAACTTGGCAAATGCAATATATAACGTGGATTTATATGAAGCTATCTACTTTGGTTGCAAAAACAAGGCGGCAGATTATTATCTGAATGGTGGCAGTTTACGAAAAGGTGAGATGCAACGAGACCTGGGTGTCACGGTGGAACAATCACTGGAAGGTTGGCATGCCGGTACAGCAAGCAGCGAGGAAGGCTAACGGCATGCTGGCTTTCATAGCGAGAGGATTTGAGTATCAGAGTATGACTGTCTTGCTGCAGTTATAGAGGGCCTTGGTGATGTCACACCTTGATTATTATATGCAGTTTTGGCCTCCTAGTCTGAGGAAGGATATTCTTGCTATTGAGGGAGCCCAATGAAGGTTCACCAGACTGATTCCTGGGATGGCAAAACTGACATGAGGAAAGACTGGATCGAGTGGGTTTGCGTTCACTGGAATTTAGAAGAATGAGGTGGAATCTCATAGAAAGATATAAAATCCTGATGGAATTGGACATGCTAGATGTGGGAAGAATGTTCTCAATGTTGGGAAATCCAGATTAGGGGTCACAGTCTAAGAATAAGGGGTAAGCAATTCAGGACTGAGATGAGGAAGAATTTCTTCACTTAGAGAGAGCTGTGAACCTGTGGAATTCTCTCCCACAGGAAGCTGTTGAGGGAATTAGATATAGTCAAGAGAGAGCTGGACATAGCCCTTGTGGCTAAAGGGATCAAGGGGAATGGGATGCTGAGATTGTATAATCAGCCATGATCATATTGAATGGAAGTGCTGGCTCGAAGTGCTTGCTATATAGCTGGTGGCATGAATGTGCCCTCCAGGTGACGAGGTTGTGCAGTATACAAACCACTACCAATCCTGAAATAATAGCCAGAGGAAATCAACTAGGAACTAGTCTGTATGCATTTCATGATCCCTTTAAATCCCTTTCTCTTGCTGCTGAATAGCTGTGTAGCTGTGCCAGATTAGTATAGAATGCCCGAGTTCAAGTTTCACCTACTCCAGAAATGTTACAGCATGTCTGAACAGGTTGATTAAAAATATTTAGGACATTAGTTGGAGCACTGACCTCTAAATCTACACCACTGGTGTGAAATGAGCATGGCACCCTCACCGACATGATTTGTCTGCTATATGGACTCCTGGTGAATCTTCACTGCCTGCAAGTAAACATTTTCACTAAAATAGCACTGGTGGCATACATCATTTGAGCATTTACATGCACTGCATATGCAGTTTTGGAGCTCCAAGTGCGCTTGAAGCACCCAAAAAAACAAGCTCAATTTCTGGGTGGGATGCTCTTCAGAGAGTCGGTATAGACATGGTTGGCCAAATGGCCTCTTTCCAGTGAAAACAAATTCACTCGATCCAATGACTTCATGCCTCCTGCCCCCACCATGCACAGAATGTTACAGGTTCGCATCCCCTCTCCCCAACAGAATGTTACAAGTTTACATATACTTAAGTATTATTCATTGGTTTTAAGTAATACCTGTTACCAAGCTCATACATAACCTGTGCAAAGTAGTCATTTATTTGCGTGGGAGTTTAGTATAATTAGTTTATATGTCTGAAACATGATATTTAACATAAGTTTTGACTCAGTTAACAGATTTGTTATTCACTCTAAGTCTACACTGAACAGATTCCAGCTATTTCCAACTTATTTGGACTATCAATTTATGGATTCAACAAAATAGTACCTCTCAGCTAAAAGTGCAGTTTAAAAAAAACTAAAACTTTATACAAATAATCTCTACAATATATTTATATGTTTCCAAGTGTCAACTGACATCTGGATTCATTTAAAATATAACTAAAAAGTTCATTTTCTGATTTGAAGATAAATGCTATGCAGCAGAAACAAACAACACTTGTTTTTCAGCAAGTTTTGTCATCTGGCCAATAATCTCAATAATCTGGTGTGAAATATCAGGACACAGCAATTTAATAGTATAGACTCAGTTTAAGAAAGGCTGATACACAGTTCCAATAAAACTAGCATATGGTAGATTTAAAAAAGGGGAATATTTTGAAGTTGGCTCAGTGGTTAGTACTGCTGCCTCACAGCTCCAGGGACCCGGTTTTGATTTCACCCTTGGGTAATTGTATGGAGTTTGCATGTTTTTCCCCGGTTGCTCTGGTTTCCTCCTATGGTTCAAAGATGTGCAGGTTAGGTAGTTTGGCCATACTAAAGTGCCCATAGTGTCTATGCAGATTAACCATGGGGAAATTAGAGTTATAGGGATAAAGTAGGAGTTGAGTCTGGGTGAGATGTTCTTTGGATGGTTGGTGTGGACTCGATGGACCAAATTGCCTGTTTCCACACTGTATTCTATGATGATATATGGCAAGTATTTATATTTGTACCATACAAGTGTGAGGCAATGATCATCTCTAAGGAGTCAGAATTTAACCACATTGATAGTCCCGGCAATTGCTGAACCCCATCAATATACTTGGAGCTGCCATTTATAAGAAACTCTACTGAACAAGCCTCAGAAATACAATGGAAATTAGAGCACATCAGCTGCTTGCTGCATGAACTAGTCTATCCTCTTCATTCTACAAATCTTTGGCATACTTAAAAAGACAGAAGTCAGAAATGTGATGGAATATTCTCCAAATCTAACAATATCCAAGAAGCCTGATGACAACCAGGACACAGTAGTCCATCTTATCAAGAACCAACCATCTTAAACACCCACTCCCTCTGCCACCAGCATGCCAAAGCTTCAGCGCATACTACAAGGCTCTCATCAGACAGCAACTGGAATATTGAGTGCAATTTTGGGCTGTGTATCAAAGAATGGAGGCGGAGGGGGTGATAGAGAGGAGTTGGGATGTGGGTTTGATTCAGATAACCGTCTGTGTGGGGTTTGCACTTTCTCTCTGCGTTTGCGTGGATTTCTGCCGGGCGCTCCAGTGTCCTCCCAGAGTCCAAAGATTGGGTGGGCTAAATCATCCGTAGTGTCTAGGGATGTGCAGGCGAGGTGGATTAGCCCTGACAAATGCAGAATTATGGGGATTGGATAGGGGCTGGATCTGGGTGGGTGCTTTTCAGAGGGTCAGTGCAGACTTGATAAGCTAAACGGCCTTCTACTGTACTGATAAGGATTCTATGATTCTATTCTAACATAATGTCCAAATCATAGATCCCAACTTGGACATACATCATTTTTATTTCATTGTTACAGGGTATGGATCCTGGAATGTATATGTGAATACTTTCATCTTTTGGACTGCTAGAATTCAAGAAGAACGGTCACTACAAGGACAACTACAATTGATTAATAAAGGGGAAAAAATTGGAGACCAATATTTAACAGACATTTGGATGGTATGAATAGGAAAGGTTTAGAGTAATATGGGCCAAACGCAGGCAAGTGAGACAAGTTTGGTTTAGGAAACCTGGTCAGCATGGACAAGTTGAATGGAGGGTCTGTGCGTATGATTCTATAATTAAGTTTGAAAAACACATATGAAAGACTTTACAAAGCATAAAACAGAAGGAGCAATGGGGCAATGGTAACATCACTGCATTAATAATCCATTGTCCCAAATTAAAATTCTCGGGACACGGATTCAAATCTAACCATGGATGATCGTGACATTTGAATTCAATAAAATCATAAGGTAAACAATTAGTGAACACATAACTATTATCACAAATACCCAACTGGTTCACTGAGGTCTTTTAGGGAAAGAAATTTGCTATTACTACCTGGTCAGGCATACACACAACTCCATATCCAAGACAATATGGTTAACTCTTTACTGACTTCATATACTTGCCAAGATGTCACTTAAACATTGCTATTTTATCTATTTCTACAATCTCCTCTAACAGCACATTACACACAAGGTGATAGGTGCCTGTAAGAAATCTGCCTCATCTCCTTCAAACTTATGTTGATGGAAGTGCACTTATCCAGGCAAGTGGAGGAGTATTCCATAACACTCCTGACTTGGACCTTGGAGGTGGCAGACAGGCTTTTGGGAATCAGGAACAGAATTGCTCATTGCATGATTCCTAGCTTCTCACCTGTTCTTGCGGTCACAATATTTATATGGCTAGTCTGTTTCATTTTCTGGTCAATGGTAATCCCTAGATATTTATAATGGGGGACTCAGCTACGGCAATGTCATTGAATGTCAAATGGTAATTAGTTAGATTCTCTCTTGTTAGAATTGGTCATTTCCTGGAACCTTTGTCAAGAATAGTCCCTGTCACCTTACTTCTGGAATTCAACTCTTGTTCATGTTTGAACCAAACGTGTAATGAGATCAGGAGTTCAGTAGTCCTAGTGAAGCCCAAATGAATTTAAATTCAGTAAATTGATATCTGGAATGGAAAACTAATTTCACAGTTCCCATTTTGGGACTATCAATTATAGTTTAAAAATTCAGTTGCTTCATTAGTGTCTTTGAGGGAAACAAATCTTCTATCTTTACTTAGTCTAGCCTAGCCTAGCCTAGCCTAGCCTAAATGTGACTCCAGAAATAACAAGTGACTGACTCTTAGCTCCCAGGTTTGGCTTGACTATGACAGCAGGCACCTTGATAACAACAAGCAAAAGGGTGTTTTACAGATATTGTATTGAAATAAGTTTCAACTTATCTGGGATTTTCTAGCTGTCATGCAGTTACATAAATGCCTCAGCAACTAATAGCAGCAAATCAGAATCAAGGTGATGGTTTACAGTTGGAAGTGGCCTGTCTCTGCAATCAATGTACATTGAGGTAATGTTTACATAATGACATGTAGGGAAGATGCAAAAGAGGACAACAGTAGTACAGCATTGGAAAAGACAATGCAGTCCACACCTGTCAGGCCATGGAGAAGTACCAACACTCATCAGTCACTCAAATATCTTATCCAAATTTCCCTCAAAATTTCCCTATGCTGTCTGTCTTCCTCAATACTGCATTTAACATGTTCACCATCAAAATCTAAACTTCTTTAGATGAGCTTCTTTCAATTGAGAACCAGTTACAGATCAAGATAGAGCTGCATAGACGTTGTAAGTTCCTTAAGTCTCAGGCAAAATCACTGGTAAAAATGAGGCCACCTGGGTAGAGTCCAGAAATAGAAAAAGGGCAATTACCTTACTGGGAGTATGCCAGACACCTCCCAACAGATTGTGGGAGACAGAGGAGCAGATTTGTAGGCAAATCACAGAAAGGTGTGAGAGAAACAGGATTTAGTTGTAGAGGGCTTCAATTTTTGGTAATATTAACTGAAATCACCTTTGTGTGAAAGGATTAGATGGGATGAAACTTTTCAAGTGCATCCTATAGACCTTTTCGTGCCAGCACATAGTCCGACTTGAGATGGGACAGTGCTGAACCTAATCCTAGAGAATGAAGCCAGTCAAGTGGTTAAAGTTTCAATGGGAGAGCACTTTGGGAATAGTGACAATAACTAAGTTTCAAAGTCATTATGGAAAGGGATAAGGATAGTGCAAAAGTTAAGTATCTGATTTGGGGGAAGCTGATTTTAATATCTTTAGACAGGATCTGGCAAACATAAGCTGGGAGCAGCTACTTGCAAGCAAGTCTACATTTGGGAAGTGTGAGGCTTTCAACAGTAGTGAAAATTCAAGGCCAGCAAGTCCCTCCAAGAGTGAAGGGCAAGAACAGGAAGTCCAGGGAACTCTAGATGTCAAAGAATATCGAGAGTTTCGTAAAGAAAAATAAGGAAACACATGTCTCTTCAAGCACTTCAGAAATATGGAGAATGTAGGAGGCTACTTAAATAGGAAATTAGGAGGGCAAAGAAGGATCACGAAATATCATTGGCAACTGGGATGAAGAAAAACCCCTAAGGCTTTTTATAACTATATTAAAAGTAAGGAAGATTACCAGAGAAACAGTGGGAACTATTAGAGACCAAAGGGGTAACCTGTGCATGCAGTCAATGGATGTGGGTGAGGTCTTAAATGAATACTTCTCATCTATACATTGTAGCCAGGAATTGCAGTTAGAAAGATGACGTTCTCGAAAAATTAAGATGAAGAAGGTGGAGGATTTAGATGTTTTAGGAGGCATTTATGTGCATAAATCCCTAGGGCCCAAGACATATCCCAGGCTGTTTTGGAAGGCAAGGGAGGTGATTGCTGGAGCTCTACTAGATATATTTAATACTTCGCTAGCCACAAGTGAAGTGGTGGATGACTGAGAAAAGCTAATGTGATTCCTTTGTTCAAGAAGGGCAGCAGGGATAGGCCATGTAATTACAGACTAGTTAGTCTGTTGTTAATGGTAGGAAAATTATTGAAAAAGATTCTGAAGGATAGAATTAATCAATACTTGGAAAAGCATGGATTAATCAGGGATACTCAACATTGATTTATTGGGAGATCCTGTCTGACTAATTGAGTTTTTTGAAGACATGACTACATATATTGATGAGGGTAACACAGTCGATATGGCTTACATGGACTTTAGTAAGGCCTTTGAAAGGTTCTAATTGGAAGGCTGATACAAAAGAAAAGAACCCATGGAATCCAAGACAGTTTGACAAACTGGCAAAACCAGCTTACAAACAAGAGGCAGAGGGTGATGGTGGATGTTTTTTTGTAAATGGAAGCCTGTGACAAGCAGTGTACCACAGGGATCGGTGTTGGGTCCCTTGCTATTTATTATGTAAATTAATGACGAATGGGAATGTAGAAGGTAAAATTACTAAATTTGTAGATGATAAAAAAAATTGGAGTTGTTGTCAATAATGAGGACTGTCTCAGCCTACAATCTGATATTGACCATTGGTAAATTGGACAGAACAATGGCAGATGAAATGTAATCCTGGTAAGTGTGAGGGATGCATTCTCGGAGATCTAAACATGGAAGGGTACATACAATGAATGTTAGAGCTGCAGGGTGTACTGAGGAACAAAGGGACCTCAGTGTACAATTCCACAGATTCTTGAAGGTGTCAGCACAAGTAGACAAGATGGTGAAAAAGGCATGTGGATGCTTGCCTTAATTGGCTAGGACATAGAATTTCAGACCAAGTATGTCTTGTTATGACTTTATAAAACATAGGTTAAGCCACTGATGGAATACTGTGTGCAGCTCTGGTTATCACACTATCTGAAGTATGTGATTGCACTGGAGAGGGTGCAGAGGAGGTACACCAGCATGTTGCCTGGGCGGAAAAGTCTCAGATATGAGGAGAGGCTGGATAGGTTCGGTCTGTTTTGTTTGGAGCAAAGGAGGCTTTTGTGTTGGGGGAGTGGGGATCTGATTGAGGGATATAAGGATTGACAAACACATTCACATTAGCTCATGAGAATCTCTTCCTCATGGCAGACATGTCTAAAACCAGAGGGCATAAATGTAACGTGAGGAGCAAGTACAGGCATGTTGAAAAAGACAAGAGAAATCTTACTTTTGTCAGAGTCGCATAGGATTTCATTTGTGACTTTTCAGATCAGCTTCAACACTATTGCAGAGACAGAACCCACGACTGGAGGCATACAAACATTCTAAGTTCTTTGAAAGATGAGCATGAATTCAGGAGGCACAACATATGCAAGGAGGTAACTTCAACCCTACAGTCATGATGGAATTATTTTTCAGATACTGGATAGAAGGAAACTGACAGGCAAAGAAGAGACAGCAAAGCATTTTTACATTGTAATCAAATTTTCAAAGGTTTAAGGAGGAGGGCAGGTTAGAGTTAAGGTAATCACTTGCAACTTGAAGGTCAAGTATACTAAGGATAACTGCCATCATCATCCCAAGGACTGAGATAGGGTCTGTACGTAATCATACAAAAATGAGGATAAGGATGCCAGCTGCTTCTGTATGCCAAGTAAGCATTTCTCTGGCTGCAAGATTCATGCTGAAACTGTCTGGAACTTGACTCCCATGGAGGAGATATACTGAGGAAAGTTCTATTTAGAAATTTTCCATGTTTACCAAAAGGCTCAAAATGACTGAAATGGAGCTTATTGCATAGTTCTTCAGACTCTTTTTTTTGTGTGTTCTCATCAGTTGGCTGTCTGGAAAGGGTAGAGATGAAGCCCTTTCAGACTCAGGTGTTCAACTTCTGAGAAAACGATGGAAGGACAAAAAACCAAAGACCAATATTTTTCACCAGCGTAATGTGCTTTCTATCTGGAAAATATTTTTTGAGAGTCTTCCATATGCCTAACTGAAAGGGCTAGTCATCGGCATCTTTGATACCTTTCCAGTACTTTGGGCATTCTGCCTGAATGATTGTGGGCGACATGTCTGCCTCGAATTTTCCTTTCCAAGAAGCTTGTCCAAAAAATGCTGCAAATCCAGTCCATTCGTAAAGACTAGACAGCATGAAAAGAGATGTTTCTAACACTGACTTAGCTGAACGATATCTACGTCTCAACCTAAAACATCTTCATACATTGGACTGAGGGTGTAAAAAATACCCACTAAGATGATCATTGGCAAAATAACTTTACTCTCCATTGATTATTAGGATGTGGAAGGCAAAAAAACCTTTGAGACAGTGCTAGAAAATAGATATAATATTGAGTACATTTTCATTAATTGTAATCAGCTAATTTTGATTTATAATGTGTATAATCGAGAGCAGTTCATTCAAACAGGTTTCTCATAACATTATCCATGTTCTGCTGTGCTTTTCTTAAAAACCTTGTTTACCTACCAGGTGCCCAAATAATTTGTTATGAAACGTGAATTTCTGCAGACTTTCATACTTAAAGTTTGGATATCTACATTTAAGCCTCAATGAGCAAAAAAAAGCATAGGTATTTGAGATACTGTAGACTTAAAATTATTTGATTATAAATGAAGCATATATACTGAAGCTCTAATTAGAATCTGCAGAATTTATTCCTGGACAAGCTTTTCTTAGACAAACTGAGGCTGTGACTCTAGAAAAGTCATTAGATTGCTATAATTTGTTTTGTAGCTCAGGTACTAAATTTCAGCATAAATCTGCTAGAGGTTTTCCAAACCTCTTAAGAATACAATGCCAATTTGACTCACTTGGTAGCAACTTTGTTTCTCAAAGTCAAAAGGTTACAGGTTTCAGTCCCACTTTGCACAGAGAACTACCCTTCAATGCAATACTATCGTTGGGTAAACACATGTTATCTTACATTACTGTTTACAGGAAGATCATTTCCATTGTCATGGCCAATATTTTCTCCTCAACTAACACCAGCAAAAATGTTAACTGGTTGGTTAGTCCAATGCTGGGACTATTCAAAATAGTAAACAAATTAATCTGCACAGCAACAAGTGAATACACTGCAAAGGATTTTTATTATATTGAAGTGTTTATAAAAAGGGAGATGTGACTCGGTGCTATATATCAAGCTCTGCTGTTCCATTTCCAACATCAATTATCTTTAACCAAGATGAGTATATGAACAACTTCGATGCAAATTTACTTCAGGTAGAAACCTTCAGCTGAGAAAAATAAAAGAGATGCATTTACTAATTTATACTGGATTTAAATCCAGGACCCAATTCTTCAAGGTGTATTTGACAGGATGTCCCAAAATATCCATACATCTGAGCTTTCTCTCTTTCAGGATGATTCATCAATTTGGCTTGGACAGCACAGAATCATACATTTAGTTTTGAGCTTGTAAATATGTCAGAATCTAGCCTGTGTTACTTGCAGAAATTGATTTTCTCAGTTCTTTCTGATTCTGACAGAGACTGTATTATTATAATTCAGCAAAGTTATACCTCAGTCTCACTCACAAAGCTTCAAGGACAGTTTGGAATTAATGCCAAAATGTGTCTCTATGCATGCATGGATGACGGAGTCATTGCCTAGGCAGGTATTAGCATTCCTAATTGCCCTGGATCTGTTTCATGAACAGCTATAGTCCTTGGATGTAGAAAGACTGGATTGTGACCCAGCAATAGTTAAGAAATGGCAATGTTGTTCCACAGGATGAGTGTGAGACTTGGAGTGAAAATTGAAGATGGTATTCCCATGCATTTGCTGTCTTTATCTTTCTACATTATATAGATTGTGGATTTGGAAGGTGCTGTTGAAGCAGTAATGCAGTGCATCTTATAGTATGAACTGCTGTTAAATGTGCATTGGTGGTGAAAGGAGTGAATTTTGGAGGTAGCAACAGAATGTCAAATAAATAGTTTCATTCTGCTGGATGGTTTCAAATTCGTTGAAGCTGCAAACATCCAGTCAAGTAGAGACCGAATCATCGCACCCCTGATTAGAGCCTTGTAGACTGAGCAGACCTTGGTGAGACAGGTGTGTTAGTCAATGTAGAATTCCTAATCTTTGATCTGCTCTAGGAGCCACAGTATTTTTATGGCTGGTCAAATTAAGTCTCTGGTCAATGGTAACCCCTCTCCCCAGAATATTAATAGTATTCAATGGTGATGCCACTGAATGTAAAGATGACTATTCCCTCGCTGGAAATAGTCATCACTCTGCACTTGTGCAGAATGAATGTTGTTTGTCAGTGATTCAAGCCCAGGATGTTGTAGATCTTGGTGCATAAAAACACTTAGGAAATAGGAGCAGGAATAGGCCATTCATCCCTATAAGCCTGCTCCACCATTTAATGACTATGGCTGATCAAACACTTACAGTCAGAGAGATATACAGCACAGAAACAGACCCTTAGGTCACTTCAATGCTTTTCACTCACACAATCCCTGTTATGAATGTGTAGAAGTGTACTGTATCTTTAACAAAATTAAAAGCTAGCAGAACTCTCTGACAAAACCAAGAGTTCTGAACAAGATACAATGTAACCTTTTGGTCCAGCTGGAGTAGCTGGTTGCCTGGAGACAAAAACAAATTTGAATTCGGTCAATCAGTTTAAATTATACCCCCCAAAAAAAAACCAAACTCCAATCAGGTTTGCATTTAGTATATTGACAATATTAAAAGCCAATGAAACAATCCAATCCTTTGTAGGTATAAGACCAGGAAAAATGAACAGTTGGAGAGAACTGCCAAAAGGCCAACAGATGTAGATTGCTATTAAGAATTCAGAGGTATCTGTCAAGAGAAAGAGTTTGCACAGAGCCAAAAACATTGACAAAGACCTGGAGAGCAAATCTACAGAGGAAGATACAAAGGGAAGATGCGACAGCTGCCTGGTTTTAAAATTTGAGTTTTTGGTAAATCTTAACCAGGGGTTTTGTTAGACGATTATTATTAAAGGGAAAGTAAAGGATAGATTAGGAGGAAGGAGTTGTAAATAGTTGTTACTTAATTATTCTCTGTTAGACTTTTAAGTAAAAATAAAGTTGTTAAATTTTACTTTAAAAATAGTTCTTGGCCTCTCGAATTTTCAGATTACCACATGGGATAAATCTTTTCTGCGTTGCTCGTTTAAAATTAGCAGTAGGAGTTTACCCTGTGTCATAACAAACCCTTTACAGCACTGATAATCAAAAGGTTATCAATGTCTACTTAAAACATACTTAAAGACTTAGCTTCTACAGCCTCTGGGGTAGACAATTCCAAAGATTTCCAACCCTTTGAGTAAAAAAGCAAACAAACAAACAAACAAACAAACAAACATTCTCCTAAGTGACATCCCCCTTATTTTCAAATTGTGCCCAGTTTCTAGAATCCCTGACCAAGGGAAATATTGGAGGAGAAAGTGAGGGCTGCAGATGCTGGAGATCAGAGCTGAAAATGTGTTGCTGGAAAAGCGCAGTAGGTCAGGCAGCATCCAAGGAACAGGAGAATCGATGTTTCGGGCACAAGCCTGAAGAAGGGCTTGTGCCCGAAACGTCAATTCTCCTGTTCCTTGGATGCTGCCTGACCTGCTGCGCTTTTCCAGCAACACATTTTCAGCAAGGGAAATATTGTACCTCTATCTATCCTGTCTATCCCTTTAATTATTTTGTGGGTTTCAATGAGTCTGTCATATTCTTCAAAACTCCAGATAATACAAGCCCAGTTTTCCCAATCTTTCTTCACAGGACAGTCCTACCATCTTGGAAACAAGTTGGTAAATTTTTGTTACATTCCTTCTATGGCAATATCATCTTTCTTGAGATAAGGAATACTAACACTGCTCACAATATCAAGAGTATGGTGCTTGAAAAGCACTGGTCAGGCAGCATACAAGGAGTAGGAGAATCAACGTTTCGGGCAACGATTCATCAGGAATCTTAGCGCTCATCAGCCCTCCAGCATTTGCAGCCCTCACTTTCTCCTACTGCTCACAATATTCCAGGTATGGTCTAACCAAGCTCCTATTCAACTGGAGCAAGAGTTCTTTGTTCCTGTATTCAAAACTCTTGTAATAAAGGCCAACATTCCATTAACCTTCCTAAGACCTAGCTGAACCTATGTGTCACCCCTCATTGACAAAGTCACCCCAGTCCCTTTGCATATGTACACTTTTCAAACTCTCACCATTTATGAAATACTCTGCAATCTGTTCTTCCTACCAAAGTGGACAGCCTAATTTTTCATAATATAGTTAGTCTGCCATATTCTTGCTTGTCCAAACCTTCCTGAAAACATGCTACATCTCCCTCACAACAACTCATTCCTGCTTAGCTTTGTGTCATATACATATTTGAAATCAATATGGTCCCATGCCCAAATTATTAATATTGATTATGAACAGCTGGGGCCCAAATACTAATCCTTGTGGTACCCAACTCGGTACAGTCTGCCAACAGAAGAATTTATTCCTCCTGTCTTCTGTCTGTTAGCCAATCATTAACCCATGCCAGTACATTACCTCCTATAATGTGCTTTAACTTTGCACAAAAAAACCTCCTGCGGGGCAGCTTATCAAACAACTCTGAAAATCCAGATGAACTATGATCATTGAATCCTCTATCAATTTTGTAACATCCTCAAAACAGATCCAATAAGCTTGTCAAATGTAATTTTCTATTTGCAAATTTATGCACTCTTTTTATTCATGTCTCCTTTTTTTTTTACATTCTTTACATTTGGGAAATTGCTGAAATATACCACAGTTGCAAGCCGAACAAGGTTTATTGTGCCCTTTTTCTGTGCCTCTCCCTTCTTTCTTAAAAAGTGGGGTAACATTTGCAAACTTTAAATCTGCAGAAATTACTGCAGGTTCGATAGAATTTTGGAAAATGATCACCAGTACATCGATGATTTTTATAGACACTTCTTTAAATACTCTGGTTTATAGGCTCTTGGGGATTTACCAACTTTCAACCCTATTAATATCTCCAGTACAACTTTCTGATTTGTACAATTTCCTTCAACTTCTCATTTTCTTCGGTCATACAAAATCTATTTTTCAAAAGAATATATATTCTATAACTTGGCATCCATAGACTTTGTGGTGGAGAATTCCGCTGGCTCAGTGTCCCCTGACTGAAGTAATTTCTCCTAATTTCAATCTAAAATGGTCTCCCGCAAATCCTAAGACTATGTCTCTTTGTCTAAAACTCCCAGTCAGAGGAAACATCATCTCTGCATCCAGACAATCCACACCTATCAGAATTGTATAGGTTTCATTGAGATCCCCTCTTATTCTTCTAAACACCTGTGCATTCAGGCAGAATCCCCCAATTTCTCCTCATGTGACAAATCTGCCATCCCAGAAGTCAGTATGGTGAATCATTGCTGCACTCCCTCTATGGAAAGTATATCTTTTCTGAGACAAGGAAATCGAAACAGCAAAACTCCAGCTGTGATCACCAAGACCCTGCATCGGGCCAATCAGGATTCCTTGCGCCTGTTTGCAATCCCTCTTGCGATGAAGGCTAACCTACCAATTGCCTTTCTAACTGCTTGCTGCACACTTGTTTTCAATGACCAGTGCACAAGGAAATCCAAGTTTTTTTCTTTTATATCAAGCTTTCCCAATCTATCACCATTAAAACAATATTCCCTTTAAGCTGGATGGCTGCGCTCCCCATTTGGCATACCAACGCTGCTCCCGGTTTCAGAAGTGGCTGCTGCGCATGGGACTCAAAGATTTATGCAGAAGAAAGAAGAGTGGCAACTTAGTATTTAAGTGATACTCTGCCATTCTGTTTTTCCTTCCAAAGGAACAACTTCACATTTATCCATAAGGCCATGCAATTGCCCACTCATTTAGCTTGTCCAAAATCACCCTGAAGCCTCTTTAGGTCTTCTTTACCACTCTCAACCCACACAGCTTTGTGTTGTCAGCAAATTTAGAAATACTACACTGTTGGAGATCTCATTGATACGTACTATGAACAGTTGGAGCCCAGGCACTGATCCTTGCAATACCCCACAAATCATGATCTTCCACTCCAGAAGGATCCATCTATTTCAATTCTGTTTCCTCTATGCTAACCATTTCCAATCCAGTACATTAACACCAATCGCATTTGCTTTGATGTCGCACAATAATCTCTTATGATAGGACATTACTAAAAACGTTCTGAAAATGAAAACACATGACACATACTCATTCTCCTTCATCTATTCTTCTAGTTACATACTTAAAAAACGCACAATAACTCGAGCAAACATGATTTATGTTGACTCTGTAATACCATTGGTATTCACATCCTTTATAATAGATTCCAACATATTCCCTACCATAGTCAGTAATTCCTGGTTTCCATCCTCTCACTTAAAAGTAGTGGAGCTTATGTTTACCACTCTGCAACCTCCTGAAACTGTTCCAAAATCCACAGGATTCTGAAAGATGATAAACAACACACTCACTTTTCCATGGCCACCTCCTTTAGTATTCTGGGGTGTAGATTGTCAGGCAGTAGGAATTTATCCCATTAATTTTGTGAGCAATTTGTGTTTTTAAAATATTAATTTCTTTCAAATCCTCATTTTCAAAAGGCCCTTGCTTGCCTCGCACATTCGGGAAATTTCTTGTGTCTTCTGTGAAGACAGAACAAAAGTAGTTTCCATTTTGAAACAAAAACAGATATTGCTGGTGAAACTCAGCAGGTCTAACCAAGTCATTGAATGTATTTAAGACAGACATAGATATAGGTTCTTGATTAGTAAAGGGATAAGGGTTACAGTGAGAAGGCAGCAGAATGAGGTTGAGAAATATTTCAGCCATGATCAAATGGCGGAACAGACTCAATGGACCGATTGGGGTAATTCTATTCCTACATCTCATGGGTCTTTTGATGAGTCATTGAACTCGAAATGTTAATTCTGTTTTCTCCTCACAGATGGCGCCAGACCTGTCGAGTTTCACCAGCAATTTCACTTCTTATTTCAAAACAGCAACTACTTTTGTTCTGTCTTCACAGAAGAAGACACAATGAACTTCCCAGAAGTGCAAGGCAAGTAAGGGTCTTTTGCGAATGAGAAGTTGAAGGAAATTAATATTTTTTAGAGAAGTGCTAACAAAATGGGAGTGAAAACTGAAAACCCCACATATCAGAACTGGTTCACAACTGGTTCTTAGTGGAGCTGGCTTCTTGTTGTGCACAATGATTAAATAAAAAGCAGCCACATTTAGAAGAATTGTTCAACTTACATGGAACAAACGCTGTACTCCTGGTGCCAGTCTTTCTGCCTTTACGATCCACAGCACAGGTCTGGGAGAATTCAGCACAAATACCAAAGGCTTCTGATGGACTTCAACAGAGAAAATGGGTCTCAAATTCAATGTCACCTTTGGGGATGAAGTGAAGAAGAAATGTCATTTATTTTGTGTAGAAAGTTTGTTCTTACATGTAACATTCATTGCACAGTTTTAGGCGAGTTTCATTAGTGATACTATTGTCAATGGTTAGTCAACTAGTTATCTGCCTTCAGCTTAATTATTGATTATCTTTGTCAATGGTTAATAATTATACAAACCAGTAAAATCAATACTGCTTTCAAACAGTATTGTCTACATAAATATGTTAATAAATAAAATGGTCAGAAGTTTATGGAGGTCTTAGTGATGTGCGCTATGGCAAGATATGTGGCAGAATTGAATGACAAGTGCAGTAGGGCCCAGTTCAAAGTCAAAATCATTTCTCTCCCATATATTATGCTTTTCACAATTGGTGTGGTGAGTATCTCGCAAAACAGGATGCTGGCTCCTCCATCTGCCATTTCGAGGACTAATGTCCAAGAATGTAAAAGGCAGTTCTGAACTGTCTGTGTCTACAAATTATGAAGAAATGAAGAATGTTACTGATTCAGTATTATATTTCAAACTAACTTTGTTATGAACTATTTCCTTCTCATTGCCAAGTTGCTCAATTTTTCACAAAACAAAATGGATGTCACTGCTCCCAGATACCTTGCTATGGTCAACGTTTCTTTCACAATCTTTACAGTTCTATAGTAAATTTTCTTATTTTGATGACCAACTCACCAAGGAGGGAACCTACAGTGTGGCATATAATTAACGTGTGCACTGGAACACAGGTAGGCCATTCAACCCCTTGAGCCTGCTCTGCCATTCATCAGTTTTGGGGCAGCACGGTGGCACAGGGGCAGCACGGTGGCACAGTGGTTAGCACTGCTGCCTCACAGCGCCTGAGACTCGGGTTCAATTCCCGCCTCAGGCGACTGACTGTGTGGAGTTTGCGCATTCTCCCCGTGTCTGTGTGGGTTTCCTCCGGGTGCTCCAGTTTCCTCCCACAGTCCAAAGATGTGCAGGGTCAGGTGAATTGGCCATGCTAAATTGCCCGTAGTGTTAGGTAAGGGGTAAATGTAGGGGTATGGGTGGGTTTCGCTTCGGTGGGTCGGTGTGGACTTGTTGGGCCGAAGGGCCTGTTTCCACACTGTAATATAATCTAATCTAATCTAAAAAAGTTCATGACTGATCTGTGGCCTAACTCTATATGCATGCCTTGGGCTCCTGTCCTTGGATAGCCCTGCATAATAAAAATTTGTCCATCTCAAACTTAAGTTTAACAATTGAATTAGTGTTGATCATCATTTGAAGGGGAGAATTCTAAACCTCCACTACTCTTTGCATGTAGAAGTGCTTTCTAACATCTCCAACGAATGGCCTAATTCTTTGACTATGTTCCTGGTTCTAGAATCTTCAACCGGTGGAAATAATATCTTTACATGCCCTATCTTTCCCTGTTAATATCCTGAAGATCTCGATTAGATTACTCTTTAACCTTCTAAATTCTAGTGAATAAATGCCTAAATTGTCTAATTTCTCCTGAAGTCCAGATATCATTTTGTAAACATGGTGTTGAATTCTTCCAGGGCCAAAATATTCTTCCTAAGGTGTGGTTCCCAAATCCATTCCGAGCCCTCTTAAGTGGGGTCTAACTTAAGTTTGGTCTAAGTGCAGCATAATGTCTGCATCCTTATACTCCAGCCCTTAAGATGTGAAGGCTAGCATTCCATTAGCCTTCTTGATTATTTTATGCACCTTTCATTGCATTTTAAAGAGCTATGCTCATGAGCCCAAGATCTCATTGGACATCCAATATATTTAACTTTGTGTCTTTCTAGCTTAAATTTTACTAAAATGACAAAGTAGAATGCAACACCAAGAATGTATTCTGAACGTATAAAGTCAGCCACTTAAATATAGTTTTATAATATGGTAAATTGAATAATTATTACTTGCATGTTAAAACGCAAGTAAAGTATTAATGTGCAATAACTATCACAGGCAAATGCCCAAGTTTTAGACTAACAACCGCATTCAAAGAAGCTGTGCTCCTTAAGCTACTATGCTGAAAATGATACAGTATGGTCTTGGTCATCTGGCAGAAACTGTGTTACTGTGCTGTGTTTAGCTTTCAAAGATGTCCCAAAAGGCATCAGTCTGAAAAGCCTCCATTCATCCAGACAAGATCTGTCTTCTCAACTAACCATTCTCAGTGCCAGTTAGATAGTATTTTAGTAAATCAGTGAATAGCATATTACGCACTGCAAATTTAAGGCAACAGCACAACCAAATTCTGTAGTGCATTCATCCCTATCAGACACTCCCTAATATGATATTTTTGTTTACTTGATCATGAAGTTATAACCACTTAGTATTGACACCCTAAACATTTTTTCTAAGTGTGACCTTAATGTACATGATCACAAGGAGTAGAGCTGTTGTGGACACTACGATGTAGAGATGAGCTTATTGGGAAGAAATCACAAGATCATGAAATAAAAGGCTTTGTAAACATTGAGGTTATTTAAAAATGTTTATTTGCTCTGTATTTGACAGAAAGAAAAACAGCATTAAGGACCTTGTTTAAACGTCTGCCTCTCACTCAAGGATTTCCAGTCGTTTTCTGCTATTTCCTATGCTCCATACAGATTCTGTTTGTCTATTCTACTCAGATAATGGCAACAAAATCAGAGCAAACTTTTCTTTAGAGGCCCCATAATAGACATTGTTAATGTCAAAAGGCCAAAGACAGCTGCACAAGTTTCTGTTTCCCAGGAGATGATGGTTTCATGGAAGACTGAGAATTGCCACAGCAACCAAACTATAAAAACAATTCTGAGTCAGGCCTCCAGATTCTGCTAAAGCAATTTGTATTGTATCACAAGAGCAAGACAGAAATGTTGAAAATGATCAAAGTAAACAAGGCCATTAAAATGTCATTTTGTTTCTACCTTAAAGACGACAAGTCACAACCTGGAACTGTGTTACAACAGATGAAAGCAAGTGCAACCAATTTGTAAGCTGACTGAACAGTTTCCAGTGACAAGAGTCTAGTGATAAAACCCTTGATGGATTATTCATAACAACTATTCCAAATTTACATTAATCGACTGGCTTGGAAACATTCATAGTTATATCAAGTTTCGCTGCAACACAAGCTGTCTTCACTTCAACAGCTGTTGCATGCTGAACTACAAAAACTTATTTTCAGACAAATATTTCTTTATAAGTTATACAGAAATAAAATGTTTTAGCCATGCGGTAATGATATAAAATATCCTACATTGAAACGGTAAGGGAGACTGATGGATGTAACAAAAATCTTAAGATGTTTTTTCCTGACAATATGTTATTACTGTTTAAAAGGTATCTAACAAATGCTGATTAAATTATACCAATTGGAACATCACAAATTAAAGTTACAAATCCATACATATCCAAACCTATTACAAAAGACTGTTTATACATAGGCATGCAGAGAAATTTACGCACTTGAAGTTTTGCTGCAGCCCGGCCAACTACAGTTTATTGTTCTTCCCTTTCAAATGTGTGACAGCATGTTTGAAAGTTCATATTTTCAAATTCACATTGTCTACTGTTTAGCCTATTTTGATAGATCCTCCAGCAGCAAGAAAACCTGTTTTTTTTATCTTCCTTCCAGTATTGCGTCTGTTCTACTTTTAATGTTTCATTTCCTCACGTTCCCCTGAGAGAACTCCTTTGCAGCCTTTTCCCTCTACCAAATGAGTCTTTCTATAGCTGCTCAGCGTTGATTTTGAGTACATGGACAGTGAGGAAAGGTATACTCTAACAAAAGCAATGGAGTGAATTTACAGCTGATTAAAAACAGGTTTCCTTCTGCTGATAGTGTCCTATATGATTACTGAAATTTTTTTTTAAGAATCACAGTTGGTAAAGATGGAATGGGAGAGAAGGGTGGTCATAAGTTAAACATGGAGCAGCAACAGACAAGGTGTTGTGGCATGGTGGCTCAGTGCTTTGCACTGCTACCTCTCAGCACCTGGGTTTGATTACACCCTTGGGTGACTGTCTGTCTTTGCACATTTTCTCAGTGTCTGCATGGGTTTCCTCCTGGTGCTCCAGTTGCCTCCCACAGTCCAAACATATTCAGGTTCAATGGATTAGCCATGCTACATTGTCCATAGTGTCCAGGGATGGGAAGACTAGGTGGATTAACCATGATAAATGCAGGATTACAGGGATCTGGGTAGGATACTCTTTGGAGGATTGGTGTAGATTTGATGGGTTGAATGGTCTGCTTCCACACTGTAGGGATTCTATGACTTAGCGGGAGGCTTGTTCACAGTACGTATTTAGAGAAGTGGCAGTGACAGGAAGTTCTGAAGATGCTTTATGGTCTTCCTTCAGATATTTCTAGTGTATTTCTTGGGATGCTTCACAATAATGTTGGGTTGTGGGCCTACTTGTTTGATGCAGCAGTGCATCCTTCAATATCACCTTCCAAAACCTGTCTAAAAGGACAAGGGTATCAGGTCCATGGAGATATTACTACAGGTGGAGGGGGTTCTCTAATTTACAAATGTCTGACTTATGAACACTCATACTTACAAATATGGTCCCATATTTGGGGTGTATTAATATTAAAGATTTGACATATGAACATTTCCTTGTACTTACAAATTGTGTTGTCCTGCATCATGTTCCAACTTGTACAGATCAACTTGAGAACTGACTCAAAAATGGATCCCATTTGCAACCCAGGGACTGCATTTTTCTCTCCAAACTACACACCATTCTGACTAGGACCTAAATGGCCATTCTTTTTCTATCACTGGATCAAGATACTAGAACTCTTAACAGCACTGTGGGTGTTACCTGCTTTCAAGGCTTTAGTGATTCAAAGTGGTGCCTCGTCACTTTCAAGAGTAATTAGGGAAGCATTGCCCATTCTGGTCAAAAACTTTTAAAAACACTAAATATGTAGTACATGAATATGTCAAAAGACTTCTCTTCAGGTTCTTCAAGATTATCCCTTCATTTACTATATTTTCTTGCTATTCAATGGCCACTTCAGCAACTGGTCCATTTCACTTGCTGCAAAAATTGTGCTTTTTATATTAGATTAGATTCCCTACAGTGTGGAAACAGGCCCTTTGGCCCAACCAGTCCACACAAACCCTCTGAAGAGTAACCCACCCAGACCCATTTCCCTCTGACAAATGCACCTAACACTATGGGCAATTTAGCACGGCCAATTCACCTGACCTGCACATCTTTGGACTGTGGGAGGAAACCAGAGCACCCGGAGGAAACCAACGCAGACACGGGGAGAATGTGCAAACTCCACACAGACAGTCGCCCAAGGCTGGAATCGAACCTGGGTCCCTGGCGCTGTGAGGCAACAGTGCTAACCACTGAGCCACTGTGCCACCCATATAACACTCATTTTGGGTTTTTATTGTTCCATACACTATTTCAGCGACTGTTTATCTGAGCTTAACATTGAAATTGACAGCTGGTGAGCTCTTAATGGTTGATGATTGCTGTCTCAAAACTATTGGATGGCAAGAATTTTGTGATCACTAATCTTTTAAAACTTATATTACTTGCACAAACTTTGGATGCAAAAAAGTCTTCTCAAACAAATTTGGAATTTCTGATCAAGTAGCAAATGCAAACCTTGGGTACTTCAAACACTACAGTATGAATTCACCAAAGGCAATGATAGGAAGTTCTGAATGTGCTTTGTAGATTTGTAATTTTATTAGTTATGTAATTTTAGTAAAGTTTTAGGCAGAGTTCCTTGCAATCCTGAGAATACACTATTGACATTCCTCATTTCCTTTGCAACCACAATGCTTAAGCGTATTCTATGTTCAAATCCGTGCATAAAGGGGAAAGTATACTTCTGGCCTGATTAAAAAAAAAAATCACTAATATCTCTCAAAAAATATTAAAGTACAGGTCTTTTTTTCCCCCCACAGAGTATCATGAAAAATGTGATCTAAATTTCACTATTTTGAAAGCTTCAAAAGGGCTCTTATTACTACAGAGATTTTCAAGTACTTCCTCCCGAAATGGTCCAGTGATGTCAATTATCATCCTTCCAATGTGGAGGTTGTCAACTCTGATTAAACATATAACAGGAGGTTTAATCACATAACTGCCTAAGTATAACCCAAGTTATAGCACACGCTCAACTTCATGGTGAATGACCTTACCACAGCATTTCCCCAGCCTCCCACCTCAGATATTTTCATTAAAAACTAAGGTTAATTTAAAAGGAAGCCAAACCAGAACTTTATGCTGTCCATAAACTATTTAATCATTTAGCTTGTGACCTTCAACAGTTTTTCTGCAAGTCAATTGCTCACCTTTGTTTTAAAACTTCCTGAATTGTTATGGATTTTAATGGAATTCTTGTTGTTATAAATCATTTACTCTAATGTTTCATCATGATATAGATGAACCACAATCACAGTTTAAGTAAACTATGCTTATTTTGGAGCTTCAGCTCACAAACATTTCTGCAAGCATTGCCACTTATCAGAAACAAAACAAACCCTCAAATTTGATGTGGTCACTTATAATTTTAATGATTTTATGATTGTTAAATTCTGTCATCAGCATTTATAGCTATAGAAATATAGGGTAGAATTTAATGCCCATTTAATGGCTTCAACCCATCATAGCTGGTATTAAACAGTGCTGAGCAGTGTATGTGAAACAGTGAGCATCAGCAGGCTCTTGTGAGTTGGAAGGGGGAACAGGATGATTTCCTTTTAAAAGCACACTGCTTGATCAATAACATTTTAATTGGTGGTGGTGGTTGTGTGGAGGAGAATAGATTAAGGCTACCCACTGCCCACATCCTGGATACTCTGTCAATCACATCTACCCTCCCCCTTAACATCCATTAATCCCAGGTCTCTGCTACATACAGTGTTGGCTGACAGATGCAAGTGCTGACATCAGTGCAGATGACCAGAAGCTTAGAGAGGCTGAAATTTCTGCCCCTATAGTCCTTACTCCAGGAGGAAGCTCTGATACTGACCACTTAAGTGTCTGAGGGCCGCTTAATACCAACAGGCCTGGAATGAAGGTGCCATTAGTTTCTCAGTCATTTAGCTGGCAGGCAAGACTCCTACTGCAAACATTAATTTTAACCCACTGTTATTTCCTTTCTTACAAAACCCAATGAAGGTACAAGACAGCATAGTGCTTATTTTTGATCGTCAAATTCAAATTTCACTAAGAGCTTCGGAACAGAAAATGTTGGCAATTCAAAAAGAAAATTTCCAAAATGTGTGATCACATTTAGGAAGTTGCAGGTATATAGCCTTTTATCTTTCATGGTCTTCCTGAATTTCTGTGGAAGTGCACATCTGTGATTAGATACCCTGAAAACACCAGATCATAAAACCACTGCTATAACTGGTTTTAGCAATTATTAGAAACAATAAAATTAACAGATTTCCCAACCCATTTTTTTCTATTTTCCATATCAAATGCACACAATTCAAAATTAATTATACTTGATCACAAATGGCATATTTGACTATGTGAATCTAATTCAGATCAAGGATCTCTGTTATTTCTAACTATTGCCAAATATTGGGAAAAACAGTTAACCAATTCTCTCTCCTACCCCTCCTCAGGAACAGAAAATATTGCAACATTTGGCTCCACAATGCTTTTTATTTGTATGCACAGAATCAAGTGAGCAAGATATGCAAGAGTTATTTTCCTTACACAGCTGTACATATTTCCAAAACATTTGACATTTAATGAAAGTTAGCAGGGAAAATAATGTCCCCTTTTGCATGTCAAGTACAAATTTCAATTGTGGAGAAACGGATTGTCATTAAAACTGGAATTCCCAAAGGTGTTATTTACATCCAAAAATTTGTTTAAAAATTATTCATTGATTCTAATGTAGAATTTCAAGTAGGATAACTAAAATTTAGAAATACTGAAATGTAGTACTGGAAGTAATATAAAAATACAAACAAATCTTTCAATCATATTACAACAGAAGATGTTCTTATGGTTCACACCTTTACCTTAAATTTCATACCAATATACAACACATCTACCAGGTTGCATTGTCTGAAAATTGGAAATTTGGAAACACTCAAATTTATCCCATAGTGTATAATTTCCTGTTGAATTACAAAAATAGTTTTAAACTATTCTATCAACGGTAATCAACCTGGGATACTGGGCAGTATTTAATGGAGTAGTTTAGTGACAATTTTTAAAAAAATTCATAGGGGTGGCACAGTGGCTAGCACTGCTGCCTCACAGCGCCAAGGATCTGGGTTTGAATCCACCTGTGGGGGACTCTGAGTGAAGTCTGCACATTCTCCCAATGACTGCGTGGATTTCCTCCAGGTGCTCCAGTTTCCTCCCACAGTCCAAAAATGTGCAGGTTAGATAGATTTGTCATGCTGAAATTGCCCAGTGCCCAAGGATGTATTGTCTATGTGAATTAGCCAGTAAATGCAGAGTGATAGGGTAGGAGGGGTGGGTCTGAGTGGGATGCTCTGCAGAGGGTCAGTGTGAACTCGATGGGCTGAATGGCTTGCTTCCACACTGTCGAGAGTCTGTGATCTTCTATTTTTTTGTGTGTGTGTGTGTGTGTGTGTGTGTGTGTGTGTGTGTGCAGGGGAGAGACACAGTGAAAGACACAAAGTGCACGAATCTTTATTCAAATTCCACCACCAGGAAGATAGGAAAACACCCGGGTGGCCAGTGACAAACGATCATTCACTGGATGTGAACATCATTAGCTAGGCCAGCTTTTATTACCCAGGGGGCAGTTGAAAGTCCACCAGATTGTTGTGGGTCTGAAGTCACACGTGGCTAGACCAGATAAGGATGGCAGTTTGCTTCCCTACAGAACGTTAGTGAACCGGATGGGTTTTTCCAACAATCAGCAACTGTTTCATGGTCATCATTAGACTCTTAATCCTAGATTTTGTTTTAAGTTGAATTTAAATTCCACCATCGGGATTTGAACTCAGATACCCAGAACATTTTCTGAATTTTTGGATTAATTTTTGGATAATACCACTGCCAGGAACGGCTGCATTGCACACTTTTCACTGTACCCCTGGACTGGAGTATACGTGACAATAAAACCTAAATCTAATGCTATTGCAAATCTCCTCATCCTGGAGGAATATCAATGGAATCAAGAGTACATCAAGTGGGCATTATTTGTTCACTTATGGAGTTCAGTTAAATTCTGGTGAGAAGGCTGTGGGCATTTCTGACCAGACTTAGACCATAGGAAATAGGAACAGGAGTAGCCGTTCAACTCCTCCAGTCTGTTCTGCCATTCAATAGGATCTGACATTCTTCACGTTTACTTTCCTGCTCTTTCCCTGAACAATGTGGTGAGATCCACTCGATTAAATGGCCCAGCAACTAAACCTGCACTAGGGCAAGATATTAAATTTCCCGAAGTGAACCCAATTTTACTTCTTCACAGATGTTGCCTGGTATGCTTAGCATTTCCAGTGCTTCCTAGAAATTGCAGCACTTATTTTGTGTCATTACTGATTCTGGATTGTAAGGTATATACTACTCAACTTAAATGATGTCATCAAACCTATTCATGATGGGAGCAATGCCACACCAAGTTGAGTTGTGTACATCTGTGTAGCTTTGAACAGTAATGCTAAACTGGGACATGAAAACATTTCCAGAGAGAGCACCTCAGCCTTTTATAATTGGAACTGATTTTTCACTATAAATTATTAACTAAGGGTTAATGTAATAAATATTTCAAAATGAATTAAAACTGATTAATTCAAACTATGTGATACAAAACATCTTAGATAATCACAATTTAAGATATTTGTACTCCCAAAACCTTTCAGCTATGAAACATTTGCTAACCTCTACGTAGTTTCAAGGGGGGAGGTTAAAAAGTTTCAGGAAATGTATTTTTAAATGTTACCATAAATTTAAATTGTCACCTTTATCAGGCTGATGCATTTACTGATCTACTCAGAGTAGACCAACCCACAGAAACAAACTCAGTGAATTACAAGACCTATGGTATAAGCTGACAGCGGTTTATCAACTGCTTTTTCTTGGCTTATATTAACAAAGGAAGAAACAAACATCAATGATTTTCATGTAGGAAATAAAAGAATGGAAAGGAATCTGTCAGCACAACTAGTTCAAAGAAAGGAATTATATTTGGAATAGATCCACGAACGTCAGAATTCTTGTATTAAATCCTGTGCCACATAGTGAAAAAAATAAGGCACTTACTATACTCGGGACATCAAGAATTCTACAGCCAAAAGTACTTTTGAAGTGTAGGTATTCTTATAGTATAAAAGACATGCCGGCCATTTTGACCAAGGCAACAACGTAGCAATAATGTGATAATCAGTTTTTATAATGTTGCTTGAGGGATAAATATTAACAAGGGTGTGAAGGATACACCCCTGCTCATCTTTTAAATAGTACCATGAGAATGTTTACATCCAGCACAGTTGGTAGCTACGTGGGCCCTGAATTTCACCAAGGAGACCATCTCTGCTATGGTGAAAATGTTGGAAGACACTGAGAATTGCTTTTTGCAGGGACAGGATTAGGGGTTCACTATATTTCACATGCAGAGTTTCTGGATGCAGCTAATCATATAAATGTGCAACAGCCACATTGAAAACAATTTTGGAGTCCCTGGAGTATGGAAATTTCTGGAGGTAAGAGTTGATCTGTTCAGTGTATTTATTTGGACAGCCAGTATTCCTTATTGGAAGGCTGAGGTACCCTTGCTGCTACAGTCCTGGACACATTGAGGACAAGGGATCTCCTTTGGGGAGGCTGTCTTGTCAGAGGATGGATCAGTTATCCTTCAGGACTGTTGTTAACTGAAAAAAAAACTGTGTAAGGATGCATAAACCTCTTGGAATTGTCCAACTTTAACACTGGATCAACCAGTCAAGAACTGACAACTAGTCACCTTGTCAAGTAGTGTTCAGAAGTCTCAAAATGCATATTATTGAATGACTGTGCTTTCCTCAGTAGGGTGTAGTCTGTAGTCTGTAAGGTGAACAATTAGGTGATCGGAGAAGAAATATATTTCCATGGGTTCTTGTGGTCATTTTGTTCATTCATGGGATATTAACATTAAGGCATACTATGGTATATGAAGCCCTATAGCTTCATATTATGGCTAGGGTGGCATTTATTGTACATCAATAATGGACCTTGAAGAAATGGTGGTAATCAGCCTTCTCAAATTACTGCAACAGGCATAGTTAAAAATCACAACACCAGGTTATAGTACAACAGGTTTAACTGGAAGCACACTAGCTTTCGGAGCACCATTCCTTCATCAACCACCTGATGAAGGAGCAGCGCTCTGAAAGCTAGTGTGCTTCCAATTAAACCTGTTGTACTATAACCTGGTGTTGTGAGATTTTTTAACTTTGTACACCCCAGTCCAACACCAGCATCTCTAAATCATGACTACAATAGGCATAGGTGGTCCATAATGCTTTAAGGGAGGGAGTTCCAAATTTTGATTCAGCAAAACATTTTCAAGTCAGGATAGATGTGAGACTGAGCATCAATGAAAAAAGTGAATGTTTAAAGTGTAAAAAAGTACCAATCAAATGAACCAGATGGGTATTTACAATAATTGACAATGCTTTCATGGTCATCATTCAACTTAATGCCACCATCTGCTGTGGTGGGATTCGATCTGCACCTTATTATATGGGTATATAAAAGGTTGTAAGTGTAGCAGCCATCTGCTGACTTTGTCCTTAAAGATGGTAGAGGCTCTGGGTTGAAATGTGCTATCTGAGGAGTGTCAGGTTTGCCACATAAACTGCTGAGACATGCTGTAGGTGCGATATTACTATAGCATGGAGCCTTCTTCAATAAAACCAACCTTTTGACTGTTCATTGCTATCAAACAGAGGAATGGTGAGGAGAGAGCTACATGAAGGTGCAGAGAAGCAAATGGCAATCTATGGCCCCAAGAAACTGCTGGTTCCATCTAATTTCTTAGCAAGAAAAAAGAAGATGGCATGGGTTTAATAAAAATGAGGTGAGATTAGCCAATAATAAGGTGCAAATAAGGTGTAAAATGGTTGCACTTAGTGAGATTTTGAGTTTTCTGCTTAAACCCTGAAGTGAAAATCAGAAGTTCTTTTGCCTTCAGGAATCTAATTTTTTCATTCTCACTGTATTTTCCCAACTTTGCCCACATCGTTCAAGGCCTCAGGAAATTCCGCCATAAGTATACATAATATATTTGACAATTTTGACTATTCCTAATACAAGCGATGCACTGTATTCAAAACCCTACTAGCCAAAATGTATCATCTTAAAAAAAAGGGGTTCTGTTGAGAAAGCAACTTTAAAGTGACCTTGGCAAATATCTACTATATTGTACCATGCAATAGGTTTGCACCCACAACATGGTAAACAGGACTGCAGGAAGCTGAAGTCTGACCAATGACTATTTCCTCTGAAAAAATTGGTTTATATAGTTAAATAGCTGCCAACCAAAGCAAAGTACAGCAACTGGCAACTTCTGAAATGATTCTAAATACAAGTTATTTCAGACTCTACTCCAGAGCAAACACTGACTGAATCAAGCAGTGGGTGAACGGTCTTAAAGGGTTAGCTGTGCTATGAACTGAAAGGTTCTATTTACGGTCTAGTGAATTCTGGCATTTTGAAAAACTGAGAAAGCATATGGAACCATTTGCATTTAATACGGTCACCAAATTTACTGTAAACATTGTGACTCCTTAGTGTGGCAAAATAACCCATTTTGCACACAGCACTCTGAAAACACTAATTGAAGATTTCTTTAATTCAAGCTGCAAATGACCAAGTCATGGATACTCAAACCATAAATTGTAAACTTTGCTGATTTCCTGTACATATTCAGGTGCAGCAGGCAGCAAATGGGATGTTGACATACAAGACTATCATGTACAGCAGAGGTGGTAGAGGCAGGCACAATAGCATCATTTATGATGTATCTAGATGGATACATGAATGGGCAGGGAGCAGATGGATACACATCCTCAGAAAATAGGTGACATGCTTAGGTAGAGGATCTGGATTGGCGCAGGCTTCGAAAGCCAAACGGCCTGTTCCTGTGCTATAATTATCTTTTGTTCTTTGAACAATTTTGTTCTCCTTATGAGGATGGATGTTTTGGCTATAGAGTGAGTGCAACAAAAGGTTTACCAGACTGATTCTTAGGATGGCAGGACTGATGTATGAAGAGAGACTGCATCAGTTAGCACTGTGTACACCGGAGTTTCAAGAAATCGGGAGGTATTGTAGAGAAACCTAACTGTGTAGCAGGACCAGACAGGGTTAATGCTGGGATGATGTTCCTGATGACTGGGGTGTCCAGAACCAGGGTCAAAAGGATGAAAGGCAAGTCATTTATGACTGAGATGAGGAGAAACTCCTTTATCCAGAAAGTGATGAGCTATAGAATTTTCTGCCACAGAACACAATTGAGGTCAACACATTGATCCCTTTGGCCCTAGGAACTATATATCTTACTACTTATTGAAACTATTCAAAGGGTATGGGGAGAAAGTAGGAGCGGGGTACTGAAAAGGATGATCAGCCATGATCATATTGAATGGCAGAGCAGGTTTGACAGGCTGAATGGCCAATACTGCACCTATCTTCTAGATTTCTATTAATCACACCTCTTGTGTTGTAAAAGTTATTCACGGAAGACAGCTGGGATTTGTCATGCAGAGTGGTGCCAGCAGTGTGGGTTCAATTCCTGCACCAGCTGAGGTGACTACGAAGGATTCGCCTTTGCAACTTTCTGCTTGCCTAAGGCATGGAGACCTCATGTTAAACCATTACCAGTCATGTCTCTCTCTGGTCCATTGAATACCTTAACATTGAAACATTACAATTATAAGACCATAAGACATAGGAGCGGAAGTAAGGCCATTCGGCCCATCGAATCCACTCCGCCATTCAATCATGGCTAATGGGCATTTCAACTCCACTTACCCGCATTCTCCCCGTAGCCCTTAATTCCTTGTGACATCAAGAATTTATCAATTTCTGCCTTGAAGACATTTAGCGTCCCAGCCTCCACTGCACTCTGTGGCAATGAATTCCACATTTTTGTGGAAAATTTTGTCAATATGGAACAGGAAAATAATTTACCTCTACCGTAACAATTAGTGATAAATAAGTGGTATTGTTCAAAATGCTTTTTGAAAAACAGAAACGTCACTGCTACTTATTCCTTCCTCATTGAAATTTCTGAAATTCAAATTAAGGTAGTAATTAATAATAGCATAATTTATATTAATAATAACTTAATTCCACAAAAACGTTTTATACAATAATTACCAAATTTACCAACTCAATTGTTTTGTTTATTTTAATACATTCATGAAAATTACATGTGAAGTACGGTTTTTGATTTTTTTTTACCCAGAACAATAATTTAGCTCAAAGCCATGATTTGAAGATGCTGGTGTTGGACTGGGGTGCACAAAGTTAAAAAATCACACAACACCAGGTTATAGTCCAACAGGTTTAATTGGAAGTACACTAGCATCACTCCTTCCACCTGATGAAGGAGCAGTGCTCTGAATGCTAGTGTGCTTCCAGTTAAACCTGTTGGACTATAACCTGGTGTTGTGAGATTTTTAACTTTAGCTAAAAGCAGATTCTTACAACACTCGTCAAGTTGGCTAAGTAATTTTAAATTTATTTGAAGACAACTTGAAGAAACATTACAAGTACTTTATTCAAATAAAGATAACATTGAATCAAACCCAGAAGTTGCAGAGATAAGAAAGTAAGTGGGAAATAGAGAAAAACATATTAGACTGTCCAGATCATAAACACCTTATAGCTTTAGTCATTTGAATTGTTTTTAGAAAGTATGTTAAATAGAGAAGCTGGAATCAAACAACAAATCACAACCACTCATTTAAAGGTTTGCAGAGATTGCTTAGAAATTTATAACCAATGCTACCTGGTCTGAGATTCCAACCAAGTGTCACGAGCTCATCTCCTCCTCTACCTCTTGCCTGACATCAGAAACTCTGCAATAAGCCCAAACATTCTACCCTTTCAGTGAATCACTGAAAATGATTTTTGAAAACAAATTCTAATATTCTAATGTACACAGAGTAATTAATAAAAAGATGTAAAACACACTTTGTATGATGAGTCAAATTTAACCATTTCAGTGGTCCTTTGTGCGCTTCCATTCTGTAATTATCTTTTAATGCAAGACCTCACTCTGAAGCCAGGTTTTAATTGGATTTTCTTTTATAAACTGACAATAGTTGGGGTTGTTTTCATTGGAGAAAAGAAGGTTTAGGAGTGACTTGATAGAGGTGTACAAGATGATTAGGGGTTTAGATAGGGTTGACCGGGAGAACCTTTTTCCACGTATGGAGTCAGCTATTACGAGGGGGCATAGCTTTAAATTAAGGGGTGGTAGGTATAGGACAGATGTTAGGGGTAGCTTTTTTACTCAGCGAGTCATGAGTTCATGGAATGCCCTGCCAGTAGCAGTGGTGGACTCTCCCTCATTATGGGCATTTAAGCGGGCATTGGATAGGCATATGGAGGGTAGTGGGCTAGTGTAGGTTAGGTGGGCTTCTATCGGCGCAACATCGAGGGCCAAAGGGCCTGTACTGCGCTGTATTCTTCTATGTTCTATGTTAAAAGCTGGAGAAAGATTTCATCCATGTCTCTGTTTTCTGTATACGGAATGATTTCAGGATCACCTACTATGAAATCTATCCAGCAACAGGAACTAAATGGGAGAATAGCTTTGTCTTTAAGATTAAAAATATGTTTTCCTTGTCTTCCAAAAAGATTTGGAATAATTTCAAAATTGAATTTTCAATAATTATGATCAGTTGCTAAAATAAAGTTAAGAACTAATAAATAAACTGTTTTCTATTAAGGATTACTCAAACACCTATGGATTAGCACAATTGTTAATGTATTTTCTTTGAATAAAGATGGTTTATCAAAAGTAGGTGGTTTTTGAATCAACTTTATTTTGATTGTACATATAGTGAATAAATGTCTATTGGAACCATTGAAATGCGTTTCTTGTTCATGGAAACTTATATTTGAAGATTGCAAGTCAGCAATCATACTAAAAGTGCACGAAAGATATGTTTTCTGCATTTGCATTCCAGGAACAGACTGAAATCTCATATTGGGACACTGCAACTCAGCAGCATGTGATTTTCTGTCCAGTAAATTTAAGGACATTCACTGGAAACTGGTAAAAGTCATCTTTAAATATGCAGAATGAGTTTTGATATTGTCATTGGGGTATAAATGGTATTTTAAATGTAGAGGCCTGCATGGGGAAAACAGATGTTGCTTTCCTCTCCATTCCAGATTAAATAAATTTCACAATTATTGTGCTTTCTTTGATTTATATAAATAACAGTAACTAATTCGGTTTTCACCCTTACTCTAGTATTACCAAAAATCAGATGCTCTCTGCAAGCACAGTGGGGTTGCACATGGATTAAAAAATGCCACTTACAATAGATAGAAATGGTATTCATTAGGAAAGCTCTGCAAGAGTCTGTACCTTTTGAATTTTTTTTTAAACAGAAGTTTTTGGCTCTGCGTTGAGTTAGCAAGTCTATCTGGTGAGAAGAAATATCTTGGATTGCATCTCCAATACATGCTGAAAGATTTGATTTCAGCACAGAGTGTGGTGAGACTGATAAAATGGTTGAGAGGAATGAGGAAGCTGCTAACCTATCAATGGTCCCTGCTAGAAGTACCATCTACAACTGTATTTGATATGGTGCAAATGCAGCTTGGCTGAGGTACCTTAGGTTTGCATAGTCTGCTAACCTTTATCATCAAGAGAATTCAAGACAGGCAAGAGTAATGACTAAAATAAGTATTATGTTGCTGTAAATTTGTTTGAAGTATGATTATAGCATTTACACAAATGTTCAAAGAATCAGAGGCAAAGATTATTCAAGTAATTGTTCTTCTCAGACAGCCAGAAATCAGATTAAATTGAAGTAACAACATGGGAGATGCAAGTGCATTAAAAAAGTTTGTTTCTTGTTAAATAGGAACAACATCTTATCTGTAAAAGATCATTCGTTCCATGGAAATTTAACACAGTGCTTCCTGTGATGCAATGCAATAGGAAGAAGTGGATATTTGTACAGATAAAAAAGGGCTTTTATTCCCGTTCTCTTTAATTCAACTGAGTTTCTTTTTTCTTTGGCACTGCAAAAGGAAATATCGCACCCTCTCCTTTTCCTACTTAATGGTCTATAACTTCCACTTTCTTCCAATCTACCCCAAATGGCATGAATAAGGAGGAGATTGGGGGGATGGGGGGGAAGAGTCTGTGGGTTGCATGCATTGTAATATTGCTGGTGGTCATGTTTTAACAATCATATCAGCAGCATTGCCTGTTTTGTTTTGGGGAGTGGGGAGAAAACTTTGAGACATTATTTTACATTCATCTATTAGCAGCTTCGCAAGTTGGAGAGCCCCAAATTCTCACATGAGATGCTTCCCACCCTCCTCCCCACCCCTAACCTGTCAAAAACTTTACATGGAGCAGGCAAATCTAAGGATGATCCATCTGCTCACACTCAAACTGAAGCAATTAGCATTCAAAAATATTGTGCACTTAAGGGTCACTTTCCATATTGATGGGAGAGGACTCTTGTGGTGCTGTGGTAATGTCCCCAATTCTGGGTTAGATAGTCCAGGTTCAAGTCCTACCTGCCCCAGAACAGGTTGAGACCGATGGGAAGAAGCCCAGAATGTTAACCTCCATGGGTGCTGGGCAGGCATCTCCATCAAATACCTCTTCCCACAATGGCGCACTTCCACAACCAAGATTAACCCTATGGGTGCTTTCCCTGCACCCCAGGTGTCTCCATTAACCATCAAGACTCCTACCTCCACTTCACAAGATGCCCAAATTTAATCCTTTCTTGGACTCGAGGAGTTAAGAATCTGATGTCACTTTTAGTCTTCAATACTGGCCCCTTCTGCCATTGGTGCTACTGGAAATACAGAGCAGTGGAACTTTCAGCCCTTACACAAATGAAATAATATAGAGACCTAGGGGTTCAGACACCTATTTCTTTGAAATTTGTGCCACAGGTAGATCGGTTGGTTTAGAAAGTATTTAGCATGCCTGCCTTCATTGCTCATGCCTTAGAGTATAGGAATTGGGACATCATGTTGAGGTTGTACAGAATGTTGGGGTGGTCTCTTCTGAAGTGCTGTGTGAAGTTCTGGTCACCCTGTTATAGTCAAAGAATGTGGTGCTGGAAAAGCACAGCTGGTCAGGCGAAATCTGAGGAGCAGGAGAATGCCACCCGAATGCTTTTCCAGCACCACACTCGTCGACTCTGATCTCCAGTCCTCACTTTCACCCTGTTATAGGAAGGGTATTATTAAATTGGAGAAGGTTCAGAAAAGATTTACGAGGACGTTGCTGGGAATGGAGGGTTTAAGATATAACAGTAGGCCGGAAAGGCTGGGACGTTTTTCTTTGCAGTGTAGGAGGTTGAGGAGTGACCTTATTGAGTTTTATAAAATCATGAAGGGACACAAATAAGGTAAATGACAAGGATCTTTTCCCTAGGGTGGGAGAGTTCAAAACTAGGGGGCATATTTTTAAGGTGAGAGGAGAGAGATTTAAAAAGGACATATGGGGTACTGTTTTTTGCTTTTATACAGTGTGGTTAGTGTGTGGAATTAACTACCATAAAAAGTGATGGAAGCAGGTACAGTTAAAATGTTTAAAAGACATTTGGATAAATTCATGACGTGGAAAGGTTTGGAGGGATATGGACCAAGCACAGGCAGATGAGACCAGTTTTATTTTGGGAACAGGGTCAGCATGGACTGGCTAGACTGAAGGGTCTGTTTCCCTGCTGTCTAACTCTGAGAGTCCTGTCTCCAGCCAATGAACAGCAGGTCAGGCAGCATCCAAGGAGCAGGAAAATCGACCTTTCGGACCGAAGCCCTTCATCAGGCTCTGGCCCGAAAAATTGATTTTCCTGCTCCTTGGATGCTGCCTGACCTGCTGTGCTTTTCTAGCAACACACTCAACTGTAATCTCCAGTATCTGCAGACCTCACTGTCTCCAGCTAATGAACACTTGAGGTGACAGAGGGTCTGGTGCATTTTCCACTGACTCTTCGGGTGGTAAGCTTGAAGACCTACTATCCAAAAATTCCTGCTCACTAAAAATTAGAGGGAAAGTCTAATTAAAAAAAAGTACGTTGAAAAAATAGTACGCAAGGAAAAATTGCAAGGAAAAAGCAACTAGTGGAATCAATACAAATTTGCAGAAACTTTTTACAAAGTTGAACCTTGTGAAATGTACAAAAATGACAAGTTCAAACTAAGTTGTAGATTTGTTTGGAACAGCACAAAATTACATGTTAATTAAAAACCATTCATAGTTCTACTCATTTCTTAACCACATCATTTTCTGTGCTGTTAAATATTTGGAATATAAATGACAAAAGCTTACATTACATCAAATGGAAAGAGTAAGCCACTTGGTACCGTCAACCATTCAATAAGATCCTGGTGATCAGATTGTGGCCTTAACTCCATTTTGCTGCCTGCTTCACATAATCCCCAACTTCACAAACATCACCCCCACTTTCCAAACCAGCTTGGGATCCAGAGAGCATGTATGGATGTCAGAGCAGCAGTAGTCACTGCCTCCCCAGTGGTGTACTGTTCAATGAAGTTAATGGGCTAAGTGGTCACACCATTGATTGTGGGAAAAGCCCGCCACCGCCGCAGCAGTACTTCATTTGGCAGGCCTTTCCAAAGAGGCGGATACATAACTTTTCCGCCAGCTTTCTAGCAATTGGGAAGACCCCGTCACCTTTTAAATCCAGTCCAATGCGAAGGAGAAGAAACCACGTTGGAGCACACAGAAGGAACGTGACAAGCAGAAACTTGCTATCTATCATTACTACATTCCAGGGTTATGTTACAGATGAAATCCAGTTATATGATATGGGAGGGCAGAGAGGGAAAACACAGATTTGCACATAGCTCGAGTGGCGTTTGGCAGTTCAATGGTACAAATTTGAAAGTTAAAGGGAAAAGTTGCAAAAAATAAAGTGATGTTAACTGTCTTAATTTGTTAACCACCTTCTTGTAAAAACAGACGCGATAAAATAGGTCATCGCAGCAAGTTTTGCCTTGCACCTACATTTGTTTCACAAGGACCAGCTTCTAGACGACAAAACTCCCTCTGAACTGGCTGATCCAAAGATACTGAAAAAGTATTTTGGGGTCAGTTAAGTATGGGTGTGTCCTGTTGTTGGTCACAGGTGAAATTGGGGATGGGAGGGTACATGTGACAAGCAAGGGCAGATGAGATGAGATGGGATGTGGTCATTGGAAGCTTAAATCAAGCACCACATGTCTGAAAATGAGATTCTCCCCACCTCCTCCAGGGATCTTTGCTGGTTTTGTGCTGTTATCTGAAGAGGAGCTAAAAATTCTTTATGATGTACACCATTTTTTAAACCTTTGTTACTAAGACTGGTGAAATATAAGCTGAATGAACTACTAAGCAAATTTGCAAGATCTCTCTTTGTTGTACCTGTCTTTTCATTTGTAATATTTTACAATCAACCACAATTTGTCTCTGAATTCATTTTTAAAAAATTTATGGTGATTCTGGACTTCAGGATATCCATGTTATTATTCAGTGCTTGCTGTGTTTGAAACCTGCCTTGTGCTTGTTTCAAATTAATCTTGTAATTTTTTTTTCTTTCAGTAACCAACTGATCTCAATTTAAATTTCATTTTAAAAAAAGTCTTGATCAAGACCATATCAGTAGTGCATACAAAATGAATAATCAACCTTCAGAAAGAAACGTGAAGGAAATACTTGAAGGAAAAATGTCATTATAGAGTCCTGGGAAGTATAGTACTATCAAGACTGAATTATGAATGAGTTGACTCTGACTCAGTGGGTTGAGTGACCTCCTCTGTGCTGTACTATTTTCACTTCTGTAGACAGACTGATGTATTGGACAGACACATAGAAGATAAAGGTTTAAAGTAAATGTAAAGAAGAGTGAAGTGGTGCATTCAGTGCTTTAACAACTCACTGGTCAATATTAACCAGAAGTTTAACTCCACTGAAAACATCAACAGTTTAGCTGTAGAAGTAGGCTCTGGTTACTTGACTCGTGGCACGCTTCATGCAAAAGTCACTATATAGTCTACGCAACTAAAGTCAGAAGTAGGACAGAATAAAACACTACTGGTCTAGATGGATAACTTTGAAATAATCACCAAAGTAATTAAAATCTATGTAATACAATGCAGATCCTCACGATTGGAATCATGGTACTGGGCTCAATGTCCAGTCCCTTCTTTCCCTGTTGTACTATTTACTACCTACAGCAGCCAATTGTCAAATTGGCCTGAACCTCTATGAAGCTTTGGTTAAGCTACAACTAGAATACTGCATCCAGTTTTCAACACATTTTAGGATGGATGTGATGTCCCCAACAGGGTGCAGAGTAGATTTACCAGAATACTCCCAAAGGTGGGAGATTTTATCTACAAAGGTTAGGTTGGCAGTTAAATTGGGTTTTCTCTTCTCTTGAAGTTAAAGAAGATGGAAGCGAGATTTGATAGAAAGATGCAAGATGACACCACTTTTGGAGAAGATAGACTGGGAAATGTTGTTCCCATTAGCTGGTGGTAAATGAACTAGGGGACACGGATTTAAAGTTTATGGGCAAGAGGTGCAGGGGAATGTGAGAAAAAGCTTTTTCTAAGCACAGCAAGTGATGTCAAAAGAAAGTTGGAAGGGCACTTGAAGGTTTTAAACAAACAGGGCTATTGGATAGTGTAGTGGAATGGAACACTGTCATAGAGTCAGCAGACCCTTTAGAAACAGACCCTTCAGCCCAACTCATTCAGGCTGGTCAAGTTTCCAAAACTGAACTAGTCTGATTTGCTGGTGTTTGGCCCATATCAGTCTAAACTTTTCCTATCCACATACCTGTCCAAGTGTTTCTTAAATGGTGTAATTGTACTCTTCTCTACCACTTCCTCTGGCAGCTCAATTCATATATGCACAGCCTTGTATGTGAAATAAATTGCCCCTCAGGTCTTTTAAATCTTTCCCCTTTCACCTTAAACCTATACCCTCTAGTTCCCTATCCTGGGCAAAAGGCCTTAGCTATTCACCTTATCTCTGCCCCTCATCATTTTATAAACCTCTATAAAGGTCACCCCTCGGCCTTCAATGCTCCAGGGAAAAACGTACCAGCCTATTTAGCCTCTCTTCATAACTTAAACCTTCCAGTTTAATAACATCCTTCTTATAGAAGAATGACCAGAACTATATGCAGTGTTGCCTTACTAATATCTTGCACAGCTGTAACATGATGTCCCAACTCTGTACTCAATGTTTTGATCAGTGGAGACAAGAGTGCCAAATGCCTTCTTCATCACCAACTATCTGCGATACAACTTTCAAGGAACTGTGTACCTGCATCCTTAGGTCTTTGTTCAACAACACGCCAAGGCCCGATCATTAACTGTATAACTGGTTTGAATTCCCAAAATGCAATACCTCGCATTTATCTAAATTAAACCTCACCTATCACTCCTGATTCAAAAAAGCTAGCATAGACTCAATAGACTGACTGGCCTCCTCCTGTGCCACAAAACGACAATATGACTTTTTTTTATTCATCATGGGATAAGGGCTAGAACTGCATTTATTAACCATCCCTACTTGCCCAGTAGAGTATCAACCATTTGCTGTGGGTCTGGAATCACGTGCTATCCAGATCGGGTGAGGGGGGGCAGATTATCTTCCCTAAAAAGGACATTACTGAATCAGATGAGTTTCTACAGCTATTGACAGTCACTCGTCATCAGGCCAACTTTTTAATTAAAATTTCACCATCTGCCTCGGTAGGTACTTCAACCCATATCCTATGTCCCCAGAACATCTGGATGACTTGTCCAGTGACAATACCACTATTGCACGTTCTCCCCGTGTCTGCGTGGGTTTCCTCCGGGTGCTCCGGTTTCCTCCCACAGTCCAAAGATGTGCAAGGTCAGGTGAATTGGCCATGCTAAATTGCCCGTAGTGTTAGGTAAGGGGTAAATGTAGGGGTATGGGTGGGTTTCGCTTTGGCGGGTCGGTGTGGACTTTGTTGGACCGAAGGGCCTGTTTCCACACTGTAATCTAATCTAATCTAATCTAATCTAATCTTCACCTTCTCTATTCTCACAGCTTTATCATATACATCAATCTTTACAATTTGAATTAATTTGCATAACTGTTTGCCTTTTGATATTGTGATACTCTGACTAATTATTCCAAAGTCTGTTAACTTTGCTACAGCTAGGGAGGCTTTGTTTACATAACATTTATAGTTTTGGTTTTATGTTTTTTAAAATTTATTTGGTGTAATGAAATCTATCTTGTTTAGCACACTGAACAGTTATAATATTGGAGATAGAGAAAATACCCAGTGATTTCTTTGTAACAATCATTTTAAATCAGTGAAAATCTACAGGGTTCCTAATATTTAAGAATACTTCTGATTTCTTTACAGGAGGAGGAAAACCAAGATTTAGAGTAAGTTTATATTAAGCCTTTGCGACTTGGACCTTCTTCTGAAGTGTATCTTGGCTCAAACAACCCCAGAAAGTTGAATCTGCATTCAGTGGAATTAAACATCCTCTCTGGATATTAAACATTGCAATCTACATTTAATTTGATTTGCAATCCACTTCAAATCACATCAAAACTGGACTTAATGTCTTATTGTACATCTGCATAAACTAAGAAAGCAAATATTGAAAAGTATTTGACCGCACTGGCATTCACTAACTAGGATCATTTCAGACTGAAACAAAGGCATTCTTTAAAATCCAGAGATATTTTAAATTTTAATCAAAATATAATTTATTTGAATAGAAGCATCATTAGTAATGGATGCTATATTTGGAGCAGGATGGAGTTCACCGCTTTCAGTCTAGGCTGACCATAATCCCAAACTAAACTAGTCCCACTTGCTTGTGCTTGGCCTACATCCCTCCACACATTTATTTTTCACGTACTTATCTAAATGTCTTTTAAACATTGTAATTGTACCCTCATCCACCACTTCCTTTGGACGTTCACTCCATCCATGAACCACTCTGTGTTAAAGAATGGCCCCGTGTCTTTTTAAAATCTTTCTCCTTTCACCTTAAAAATATGCCCCCTAGTCTTGAAACCCTTCACCTAGGGTAATAACACCTGCTATTCACCTTATCTATACCTCATTATTTTACAAACCTCTACCAGGTCACCTCTCAACCTCCAACCCTCCAGTGAAAAAAGTCCCAGCCTATCCAGCCTCTCCTTAAAACTCAAGCCTTCCATTCCTGGCAACATCCTGGTAAATTTCTTCTGAACTCTCTCCAGCTTAATAATATCTTTCTTATAACTGGGAGATCAGAAGTGGATAGTCCCAAATTAGTGTCAGTACTTTTGTAAGAGTGCAATAACATAGGTTTTCTAGTCTTATCACGTACATGCTATGCATTAGGAAAGGGAAAGCACTGCCATTGATCAAAAAATTCACAGCCTCTAGTCTAATTCACCCCACATTTTTATTTTATATTCCCTTCTGGGATATATGTCAGTATCACTGGCTGACCAGCATTTATTGCCCATCCCTAGCTGCCCCACTTGCTTTAATAATTTCTATGGTATTTAAGAATTAAGAAAAAAAATTCAAAATATTTTCAAAACTGTACAGAGACTTACAACACATCTTTGTTGGATGATTAAGCATACATTTTTAAATATATCCTGTAGTTAAAAAATGATGTTGGACTTTAGACTTTATAGCAGTACTACAATCTGCCAGCCGGGCAGGCAGAAAAATCTAACCACATATCAAACCTCAAAGTGTAGCATTTATCAACGCCAATGTGCATTGTTAAATTTACTGTACTGCGAATAGAATTTAAATCACTGCTTTTTCATTTTGAAGAAAGGAATCTATACTCATTATAATGTTGTAAATACATTCTGCAATCAAGAAAAATCCTCAAGCAACATTTCCAAATCTTGCATAAGTAACCTGAAAGTGAACTGAACTTTTAAAAAAAAAACTTAATTTGACATGAAAATAGTATTAGTATTCTTGGCCAAGAGGACTGCTGTCAGTTACTAACCAAGGTACATTATGTAAATGGAAAACAGCATTTTTAAATCATGCTTATTTCTGATTTCAAACCCAGATGTTCCAAATACTTTTATCTCCATTAAAAAATGAATACAAGTAGTATAAAAGGTGTCAGAAACCTTTTTCAGTATAAATATAGTTGGTCAAGTGAGAATCTAGAATTAAGTCTCACATTTAAGTCAAAGGAGCTGGCATTTACAGCACTGCTTATTGCCGAACTTTGTTTACTATTCAATCTTAAAGCAAATTCAGATCTACATATTTTTGTTTAAACTCCTCAGCTCTGTCCAGCCAACATCCAACTTCACAATTTCCTGTTCATTCTAAAGACAGGAACACTGGCCACTGCAAACTCTGTTATTACAATGGTAGAACAAAGGAAGCAGACAAGCGACGCCAAGAATCGCAATGTATTACAATGAAGAAGCGTTACAATATTACAATGTGGCAATGCCAAATCTTATACACAAATGGATATTTCAGCTTATCATCTTTATTTGGCTGCATATACAGTCAGAAGGACGAAATTTATGCCCTGCTAACTTTAGAAGAAAAAACAATTTCATTTATGTCTAAGGCCACTTATGCAACAAGTATATATTGACTATGCAGCAACCATCTCTCATAAATCCAGTACAGAATTCAGGAGAGTCTTCTTTATCCAGATTGGTGAAAACATGGAACTCACTATCACAAGTAGTAATTGAGGTGAACAGCACAGGTTCATTTTAGGGGAATTATGGAAGAATATGAGAGAGAAATATTTAGAAGATATGCTAATTGGATTAGATAAATTAAGGTATGAGGAGGTTCATATGGAGCACAAACACAGGTACAAGAGTTCAGCCAAAATATTCTGATTTTTGGTTATAAACTTGATGTAATGTAGATTGAATAAAACATATCTAATTAATTTTATTTTCCAAGTGGTAAAACTGTACCAACTAAAAATCGGGGATCACCTCAGAAGATGACACAAACACTGGACAGTAACCTAGTTTGTATTAGTGAAAGTTCTGATAATGCTATTGTTAATTTAACACAATTTATGAAACTACCAAAAGTAAAGAAAAAAAAAAGATGTGGTATACTGCTTGTGTAGTTTTGAGGGGACCAATGTGGCCAGGTGAATGGATCATTTGTCCCTTGTCCATTCAAAGCAAGTGCTGTTAAGTATTTAACTATACTACTCCCACTATATTTCACTCTTCACAACTTTGCCAGAGGGGAGGAAGGTAGCTAAATTATGTTATTGAATTTATCAAGTTTCTTTAAATGATTTGGAAAACCTAAAAATAACATCTGTTTAGTTGAAATACAAAACAACTTCTGAACAAATGAGAGAAAAAAAATGATCTGGAAGGTGTCTCTTTATTTATTAAACAATGATTTTCCTTCCATCTCTTTGCAGTCGGGTGCACTCAGGACAGAAAAACCAGGATGGTGTAGTCACAGCTCCAATCAAATTGACCTTCAATGATAACAACAAGCAGACCATAGCACGTCAGTGCAATTTATATGCAGTGCATAATGATCAGTTCTACTAAAGTCAATGGAATTATTGAGAAGGAGGTAGAATAGGTAATCCATACTATATTGCCATTTTGCTCACTCTCCAATTTGAATTTCCTGGATGACTTTTGTTACACTCAGAACCAGCTAACCAGAAATGACAAGAGATAACACAACTAAATGGTGAAGTTGTATCAAATGTTTTATATTTTGTGACTAAATTTCAAATGTAAATGTTTTTGGAGAAATATTATATTCAATTTTATATATTCATACATTTACAAAGTGAATAGTTCACTCCCTCAGATTGTACAATGTTCAGGAAGTAAAGCTGAATGGTCAGATAGCCCACAAATGTGAATGCAGGTTCCACGTCAACAAGAGAGAACATGAGGCAGTATTGAAGAGGAAGCAGGAAAGTAGTAGTATTATTGTTGGGGGAGATTGAAGGTAGGGGTAACTGATCTTTAATTATTTACATAAAGTGGGTGGACTGTTAATTATAGGGGCATGTGGTGCTGAAATGGTGATGTGAACTTGTGCCCACTATTCACCCAACCTGGCAAAATAACTAAGGTGCGGCCCTAATCTTCGAACAGAGATCATTTCTCCATGTTTGAATGTATTCCAAATCATTTTAGAATTGTGCAAATATTTTGTTGCTGAAAGTTTTTAGACTCTAAACATTCACAACAAATGCTTTTCTGTCCTACTACAGCAGGTTATCTCACATTATTAAAACATTAATGCAACTTTCATTCAGTATATTATTTATCATGGTTAAACAAACCAGGGTGTTTCACAGAAATGTTTTCAAACCAAGTGTGACATCAAACTCCAGGAAATATAGGACAAATGACCAAAACATTGATTGAAAAGGTTTGTTTCAAGGAATTTCTTAAAAAGGAAGGAAGAGAGATCAAGAGCAGTAGATTCGGAAGGAAACTCCGACAGCCATGCCTTCAGATTTTTAGGCTTTACTCTCAAAAGGTAGACTAGTGAAAAATGGGGATGTACAAGAGACCAGAAGCAGAGGAGCGCACACATCTCAGAAGATTGTAGGGGTGGAGGAGGTTACAGAGATTTAGAGGGCCCCATCATGGAGAAATCTGAAAACAAGAATCTTTAAAATGAAGGACTGTTGGACTTGAAGCTAATATTGATCAGCAAAGGGTAATGAGTAAAAAGTGATTTGGTGCAAGTTAACGATCCCAGCTGAAGTTAGTTCTAGAAAAGTCAATCTCTGACTGAAACCTGCATTGACAGGCTTTAGCTTTAAACAAAAAAAATCAGGAACAACAGAAATTGCTTAGAAAACTCAGCAGGTCTGGCAGCATCTGTGGAGAGAAAGCAGAGTTAATGTTTCAGATCTAGTGACCCATCTTCAGAACTCTCCTCCACACTCAGTGCTATGCATCATCATACGTACACTCGCGACCTCTCTTTCCATCAACACCCCTCGCACTGGCTCAAAGTTGCCCTGGCCCTACCACCCGAACAACCAACAACCCTGCCCCCACTTCCAATTTATCCTCTGGCTTATTTGACATGCTAACAAAAATCTTTTTTAGTCATAGAAATGTATAGCACCGAAGGAGACGCTTTGGTCCAACTCATCCATGCTGATCGGATATCCTAAATTAATCTAGTCCCATTTGCCAGTAATTGCCCCATATCGCTCTAAACCCTTCCTATTCATATACCCAGCCAGATGCCTTCTAAAGTTGATATTGTACCAGCTTCCACCATTTCCTCTGGCAGCTCATTATAGGCACACATCATCCTCTGCATGAAAAAATGCTCCTTCAGTCCCTTTTAAATTTTTCCCCTCTCACCCTAAACCTATGCCTTCTAGTTCTGGAACCCCCACCCCAGGGAAAAGACCTTGTCTATTTACCCTATCCATGCCCCTCATGATTTTATAAACTTCTATAAAAGGTCACCCAGCCACCTCCAACGCTCCAGGGAAAACAGCCCCAGCTTATTCAGCCTCTCCCTGTAGCTCAAAACCTCCAACCCTGGCAACATCCTTGTTAATCTTTTCTGAACTCTTTCAGGTTTCTTTTCTTTTCAGGCATTAAGGAATGCAAGATACAACAACTTAAAGATATATCCAAACCCCTCTGGAACCTCTCCCCTAACTCCGACTCCATCTATTCTCCTCACTCCATCTCCTGTCATGTATTTACTCACCTATCTGACCTTCCACTCTGATGCTGAACATGTTCTGAAGGGTCACTGGACCCAAAACATAAAACTCTGCTTTCTCTCCACAGATGCTACCAAACCTGCTGACTTTTCCCAGCAATTTCTATTATTGTTTCAGACTTTAGCTTTTTTTTTTAAAACTATGCAGATCAGTTACTGAACACATTCACAAAAGTCTGCTAATCTACTTTTATCCCAGAATAAAACATTTAGTAAAAAAGAAAAACATTAGCCACATTGCATTAGACAAAAAGGCTGGAAAAATGTCATTAGAAAACCAGCAAGGGATTCAAACTCTCATCATTCCTTTTATCCCAGCAATATCCTTCCAACACCAAAGCTTCAAAGATCTCCCATTATCTCCCTATAAAACATGTGCTGCTCAGGCTGGCATAGTCACAGCTGGTTTCCTTCCTGTAAATTTCTGCACCTTCACTAGTTTCTTTTCCTTAAACTGATATCTCTCCCAGAAACAGCCAAACAGTAAACTAAACTCAATATTACTTTAACCTCAGACCAAATACAAGAGGACTCTCAACTCAATGTCTGTCTGTCTCACACTATTCCTTACTCAGTATAACACCACTCTTTGGCACATAAACCTGCTGACTGGCTGATTCCCTTTTCAATTTTTGTGTGTTTCCTGAAGCAACAGCAGTTTTATTCTCTAACTTTACTTTAATGCACTAGCCTTCTCAACCCCATCCCTTTAGTTCAGTTATAATAGAAAGAGATTCAAAAAACAGACCTCCAGATCTCTCAGCACTAAGCTCACAAGAACATTTCTAAAGTGAAACTAAAATCTGGCCTCTACCTAACACACAAAATTACAAAAATATAAATTCAGCTTAAGTTACATATTGTTCCAAATACAAAAAAAAACACTGCAGAGAGCACAGTTTTAGATAAACACATGTTTATGGAGAGTAGAAAATGGGAGACTGGCCAGGAGTGTGCTGGAATAGTCAAAGCTAGTGGCCACAAAGGAAGGATGGGGATTTCAGCAGCAGTTAAGCAGAGGAAGCTTTTCTGACAAGTAGCATTAAGCACACTAGAAGTTATGCTACTGGTAACCACATCCTTTATAATACATGTATTATATAAACAGATATTGTGGCAGGACTTCAAACAATAGAATGAAGAAAGTGCTATGTCAGACATTTTTCACTTTTCTTTCAATAATTCTACCAATATAATAAATTTACCTCATCATAATTGGAGTCTACTCCAATACTTTTCCCTTTGTCATAGTGGTTGGGGTCCATTCCAGTACTTTTCAAATTGATAATGTGCACCTCTTGAGGAAGACCTGTCGTTCCTCCACTTGCACAGCCAGATGATACAGTAAAGCTCTCCAGCAAAGTTTTAACTGGATGGGATTCATCCACTGGTCTAAGCACACAATCATTTCCCACCAGAGGACCTGCAGACAATATTAAGAAAAAAAAAGTTTACTAACAGAATTAATTGAAATTTCTTTCCTCTTGATTGTGAATAGCAATTTTCCTCAACATGCACAAGGATCATGCACAGCTCAGTGCAAATTGTACAATCCTTTTCCCCACCAGTATAATTTATTTGCAGGACTATGTGGAAAGAAATGGTGTCTTATGGCATAATTACTTTAACAAGCAGAGTAAAGAACCTACATAGAATCCAATTATCAAAATACACTTTTAAAATAAAATCCATCAGACAAATCTGTACATGGTCTTTTACCTGAGTGAACAAAAGATAAATGTTCATGAATTATCGGCTAGCTTCAGGTACTGCTAACTGCAAATATGTATACATGAAGCAGTAACATTTTTTGATTAACTTGTTTCGCAGAAATCTAACAATAATGGATGTTCTTGACTAAGAACTTGCATTTTATGTTACAATTTTGAGTTTTAAAAAGGAATACAATAATAATGGAGACTAAGGGGGAACGCAGCGCACCTGAAGCGGGTTTGGTGGCAAGAAACATTTTCAGACAAGGTCGCAGCAAATGGGACCCCACCGCCATCCTGTTTCTGTCCCAAATAATTCTACAGTTTGTACTTGCCAATCCACTAATCCTCCTATCCCAGTTCAATGGAAGTTATTTTGTAAGCAGTATTTTGTAAGCAAAGAGATCCTGTGGGGGAGTGCCTCATTCAAAAGGCATTCCATTTAGTTAGAGGGCAAGCAAAAGCATTAAGTGACCCTTCATCAGAACGGAATTCAAAAAGTTAACTCCACAGATGGTGTCAGACCTGCAGAGCTTCTTCAGCATTCTGCCTTTTGTTTTGGATTTCCAACACCCATAGTTATTTGTTTTTAATCTAATTATTGGGGACCTGGCTTGGGGGATGGGGATAGGACCATTGAAATTCATCTGCTGTCCATGCTAAAGTCCCCAACCCCTCACAAACCCCATCCTGTCATTACTCACCTGTGCTTCTAGTCACTCATTGGATCTCTGGTGGGTGCACTGTTACCAGCAGCCAACATTTTTCTGGTGATGCTAACTAGTGGAACACTGCTGTTGTCCTCAAATCAGACAGTAGCTCTCATGAGAGATGGGGGCTAGATTCCCAACTCAGATCCTTTGTCGTAGGCAATGCCTGCACCTGGCCACTCAAATACCTCGAGACACTTAAATCACAAAAGGAGGCAATGCAAAGCTCAGACCTTTGGTGTCTACATGAAATACTGCACTCAGAAGCAGAGTGTTATAAATTACACTTTCAACTATGCTTCTGGACTTCAAATTCACTGGCTAACTTTAAATTAAGTGTCTTAAGTGGAAGAGGAGACAAAAAGTTTAGGCAGTTTCAGTTTTAGTGGGCAAGAATCTAAAGAGCAGTGAGTGCAGTTATCTTTCATAATCTGCTTTCCATCAAAAGAACTGATATCAAGTCACTCTCATTCCAGCCAACTTTGCTATACAGTATTGGTGGAAAGCATTTGATGTTACATACATCATTTGTGCCCAGAATGCATTTAGTTAAAATACAAGATGAAAGGGAAACAGAAAAGTTGCATTTTTCATTATGTTTACATTAAAGAACTATAATACGTAATTCACTTCCAGAAGGTAAATTTCTAAATAACAGTTTGTTTTAGGGAACACAAACAAGTGATTTGGAGAATCACGGTTATCTTTTAACACCTTCTTTATGTTTAAGAAAGATAGATTTGTGGAAGGGACATTAATTTTCAAAATAGCACAATGCTTATTAACAGCCCGTACAAGTTCACCCTGACAAAGGTTTAAAATTGAAGAGCACGAAATCTGTTTTCATGATCAACTTCATTTTAGTGGTTTGTTTTTTTTTTGACTCCAGCCCATGACCAGACAGCAGTATTAAACAGTTAAACACGAATCTGTGTTTATCTGTGATTTAGTTGAAAGAAAACAGGATTGTCTTGTCAGTTGCATTTGCACTGCAACAATTGTAAGACTACATCACAACAGTTTCACATTTTAGAACAAATTTTTGCAGGCCACCATGTGATTAACTCCGAACAAATTCAAAGTCAATTCACAGCAGTATATAACACAGCACGAACCCAATGAACCCCTCCTTTCTATGTGGGTTCCAGCTCAGATCAGAATTACGCCATGATTTACTTCATTTGTCTTCTCAAAAGCCTCAAATATTCCAGATCATATAACCATAACCTTAGATGCTGACAGATAAATTTTTCTTTCCTTAATTTGTGATATGACTCAGACTGCACTACTGTTAAGTCAATTAATCAGAATGTAATACTTGGTGTCCTATAAAGAAAACAAAGAGACAATTTAGAATATCATGTATTACAAAAAATCAAAAAAAAAGCAAAGCTTCCCCAACTGATAACCAAGTTAACTATGGGCTGAATGCCTCCTTATGTGGTGTAACCATTCTTGATTTGATGACAACAGAAGAAAATGAGGAAGATTAGGTACAGGTATGGAAAATGCTGAGAGGCACATATGATATCTCAGTAAGTAAGCCATGTGATTTAAGAGAGACAGTATCAAAAGACTTTTATCTTATCTATTTAGAAGGGCATTCGTTTATATCCTTCCCCTGATGGTGTTAAAGGAGAGTCTGTAGAACCCTAATTAACTCATTCTCAAAAAAAAAGACACACAAATATCTACTTGAAATGAGATTTACGGTGACCAGAATTGTAAGACAAATCAACCATCACATCAAACATGACAGGTATTTGCCTTGTTGGGTTAGCAAGAAGGTATGTGCCATATGAAAGACAACCAGTTAGAATTTGCTAACGGAACTTGGAGTTGAATTTACTTACTTTTGAGCATTGATGGGGAAATAATTGGATCTTTTGTTCAGAATTTTAACTTTGAAAAAAAGGTGAGAGAAAGGACACAAAAATAAGATAAAATAGCATGGTCAGGCAAAATGGAGGAACTAATGCACTTTTTCTGGATCACTATTTTCCTACTTAATTATGTAGGAATAAAAAGTAAGATAGAATACAGTTATACTTTAATTCACTGACGAACCTATCCCAACAGTCACTGCATCAGAGGTCAGCTCAGTTTTCCTTCATGTGAATCCAGGGAAAGCGATGGGACCAGACGGAGTACCAAGCCGTGCACTCTCAGCATGCGCAGATCAACTGGCAGGGGTCTCCTCGGACATCTTCAACCTCTCCCTGCAGCAGGCCACTGTCCCAGCCTGTTTCAAGAGGGCCAACATCATCCCTGTTCCTAAGAAGGCTCATGCAGCATGTCTCAATGACTACTGCCCAGTGGCCCTAACTTCGGTTGTCAAGAAGTGCTTTGAAAGGTTGGTCATAGCATTAATCAACTCCAGCCTCCCTACTATTCTTGACCCACTCCAATTTGCCATCAGACCAACAGATCCATGTCAGATGCCATATCACTTGCCTTTCACTCCTCTCTTGAACATCTTGACACCAAAAACAGCTACGCAAGTATCCTAATCATTGACTACAGTTCAGCCTTCAACACTATTATCCCCTCAAGACTGATTATTAAACTTACTGATCTCAGACTGAGCCCCACTCTCTGCAACTGGATCCTCAGTTTCCTGACCCACAGGCTACAATCAGTGAAGACTGGGGACAATACTTCGTTCTCACTAACACTCAACACTGGAGCCAGGGGTGCATACTCAACCCCCTACTGTACTCTCTGTAAATCCATGACTGTGCTGTGAAATACCAGACTAATGCCATTTACAAGTTCACTGATGACACCACCATAGTCGGTCGAAGCTCAGATGGCGACGAAACAGACTACAGACGGGAGGTGGAAGACCTGGAAAAATGGCACACTGAGAACAACCTAGCTCTCAATGCCAGCAAAACCAAGAAACTCATTATTGACTTTCGGGGGGGAATGTTACTCATACACATTAACAGCGCAGAGGTGGAACGAGTGGAGAGTGTCAAGCTCCTGGGAATGGTCATCCACAACAAGCTTTCTTGGACTCTTCATGTGGACACACTGGTGACAAAGGCCCAACAATGTCTCTTCTTCCTCAGGCAGCTGAGGAAACTTAGCATGATGGCGAATACCCTTGCCAATTTTTATAGGTGCCATCGAGAGCATTCTGTCTGGATGTATCACTACCTGGTATGAAAATGTGTTGCTGGAAAAGCGCAGCAGGTCAGGCAGCATCCAGGGAACAGGAGAATCGACGTTTCGGGCATAAGCCCTTCTTCAGGAAATGGGCATTTCCTGAAGAAGGGCTTATGCCCGAAACGTCGATTCTCCTGTTCCCTGGATGCTGCCTGACCTGCTGCGCTTTTCCAGCAACACATTTTCAGCTCTGATCTCCAGCATCTGCAGACCTCACTTTCTCCTCACTACCTGGTATGGCAACCGTACCATTCAAGATCAGAGACGGTTACAGAGAGTGGTGAACTTAGCCTGGACAATCACAAAGGCCAACCTCCCATCTACAGAATCCATCTACCAGGCCCGCTGTCAAGGAAAGGCTGCTATCATTCTCAAAGATCCATCCCAACTTGGCAATGTTTTTCTACAAGCTCTACAATCGGGAAGAAGGTACAGAAACCTGAATACACGCACCAGCTGGTTTTGTAACAGTTTCTATCCTATTGTCGTTCTGAATGGACTCAAACGCTTAACATTCGCATGTACCTGTGTTTTTGTTTTTGCCACTGTTTACCTATTATTTATTTATCTAAGCTACTTAACTATGTGATCTGCCTGTATTGCTCGCAAGACAAAGCTTTTCACTGTGCCTCGGTACACTTGACAATAAATTCAATTCATTTGTTCATTCATTTAAACAGAGGCCCATTCACTATTTCTACACAGCACTATATCCGTGTTGATCTGTCAGCAAGTGGTTCCACCAAACAAGACCATCTAGGTCAAGGAGGATTCTGAATTATCTTCATGTTTTCTTCCTATAATCCAAATCAATCAATAACGCTAATGTTTCCAACAACATTCACAAAAATAAAATACTAAAACCTTCCTCTTTTAAGCATTATAAGTCAACCACCCCACATGACCAGTAAATCTGGACATCCAGTAATCTATAAAAAAGAACAAAGTGCAAATGGGAAATGCAAAAAAAGACTTGCAAGAGATAAAGGCTAGTAGTAAAAGATTGTATACATTATGAAATAGTGATGTAAAGAGAGATGTCATTCCATTAAAGCCAGATGCAGCAGAGACTACAATCGATAAAAAGGAAATAGCAGACTTAAACAGCTACTTTCAATTCATTTCATAACAGAGGATGAAAACAAAGTACCAAAAGAACCTAAAAATATATGTCGCATTGAATGTAGTTGCTACAATGCAAATTTTTAAAAATGGAAGTAGAAATAAATTTGGTATTTGTGGTAGTCAAATCTCCAGGAAATTTCTACCCTGTCATTACAAAGAGGTGGGAAATCTTCAGAAGTTATATTCAGGAATTATTCCATTGGATTGGAAAACTGTGCATCACTCCCTTATTTAAGATGGAAGACATGGAGGAAAAAAAAATCAACAGATTTGTCACTTGACATCAATTGAAGCTACCCAAATCTATCTTCAGAAACAGGGTTATTGACTGTGCGTACAAGTACTAGCTGGTCCAAAACAATTTGCATGGACTTGCGAATGGGTAGACCATGTTTGATTAATTCAGCTCAATTTTGAGGCATTCACTGACAAGCTATATGATCTTGTCTACCATGATGTATGACAAACGGTGTAGAGACATTTTTTTCTTTTTTAATTACCAAGGCTTTTGGAAGTCAGTTAAGTTTTAAACAAAGTGATAAAAATCAGAAATCAAATTGCCAAAATACGGAGGTAATTGTGTGTCCCAAGATTGGTATTGTTTGGGATGTAGCAGAACTTCAGTAAGAACAAAGGGCTGTGATTTTTAAAAACTTTACAGTTAAAAAAATTTATGCAAAGGATACTTGAATATTAGCTTTTATTTCCAAACATACTGGAATTCAAATTAAGAAAATAATACTTCATTTATACAGAAGGAATATTTTTAACACAAAATTTGCAACTATGTTTCCCAAGATTTAGGAATGCTGGATCAGTTGAGATATCCAGGGAGATGGAATGATGCTGGGGAAAGAGAGTTCAAGTACAGAAGCTACAAACTAAATAAAACAGACTTGTAGGGCTGAATGTCCGATTCCTGTTTTTTATGCTACATTATATTTTAAACTTGGAGCAACAGTATTGTCAACTCCTGTACTTTGGATCCAATCAAAATTAGTCAACCAAATGTTAGTTATTATCCTTTAAAATAAGAAAAACCGTATTTACAGTTTGCTACCTTTCACATATTCACACCAAATGTTCCTTCTACAATATAATTGTGGCTTAAGCAGGTTGTGTCCAACTGGTGGACAAGTCCAGTCCTGCCAACTATTCTGCTCTCAAGATAAAACACACTCATGACTTAGCTAAGCACTGCCTGAACTTGTTCAATAAAGACAATGTTTGAATGCTAATGGATCTTGGATCATACGCAACCCAATTATTTAGCACTCCAGAGAACAATCCACAAATCAAACTAAATCACCGAAAGATGTAAATATGACTTTGTATTTGAGATGAGCACTGCACTGCAGTTTTTGACCAACTGAAAATCTGTCGGCAAAAGGTCAATGAAAGACTGGAAATTTAATCTAGTAGTGTTTAATAAGGTTATAAAATTAATGCTATCACAAGAACAAGTAGTACAGATACAAGTTAAAATATACAATCTTGTAAAGTACATTAAATCTTTCCACATGCGACACAAAAGAAAATATAATGTTCCAATGCAAACAGCTGTAAGGGCACAGTAACCTTGAATTACAAATCAGGCAAGCAAGATGCAGTAACAGCTATTAATACCGCAAGCAGCAGGTTAACCTGACTTTCTGCACAGTGAAAACTTCTCTCAATAGGCAGAGTTCAAAATTTGCTATGGCAACCGCACATGTTTACTTCTCTGAAAGTTATTTACTTTAAAATCAGTCTCTTGAGGGTGACAGGGATAATAGTTTGCGTTCCCTAGCATAGTACAAGGGATCTAGTTCCAATGCTGAAGTATGTGGAGTATATAAAAGCAAGACAAGAATTGATTTCTGTCAAAAGGACATGAAATGTAGGATAACATTAAGTACATGTATTCATTTTCTAAAATGGTATACATCAAAAACTACACTATCTACTTTCAGGCAGAGCTATAGTTGCCAATTTTTACGATAAATCAAACAAGCAAAAATCAAAATGAAATTGCTCCAAATAAAAATGACCGCGACACTGCTTTCAATCACAGTATCACCTCCCTTCCCAGGTATTTGCTTCTCACTTGTTCTATTTTCTAAAACTTCATTGGAAATGTATTCTTTCACTGTATCCTAGGACACCTTCCAAAATCCTCCTTACAAACCCTCTGCTCAACCACCATTTCCATCCCATGCGATAGCAGTTTTGTAATGTCTTATTTTGTTGAAAAGTACAAGTACATATACTCTACAAATGAAGCCATTCATACCACTTGCCCAATGCTCGTCTGTATAGATGACAAAGATTCTCTCACTGTAATTGCTTCTTCCCAACCTGTCTCCAGGTATTGCTCAAGCACGTATCAATGAAATCTGCCTTTAAAATGTCAATCACTCCATGAGGCAGGGCTACATTCTTAAATTTCTGTGTACTTACATTTCACCTAAACGTTCTAAATTCTGCTAGTGGCCATCATTTACTTAAGAACCTCATACTGAATTTACTGACAAGTGGAAAATGTCTCTCTATATCCGCCAGGGGTGTCAGGGCTCTTCATAACTTTGAAGGCCTCTCTGTCGTCTTAGTCTTCACTACAACCAAAAAGACCTCAATCTGCTCAGTCTTTCTGGAGAGCTGCAACTTCTCAAACCTAGTGACATTCTTGTAATATTTTCTGCAATTTTGCAAATGTATCTTTATCCTTTTTGCAGTATGGGTGAGATCTGTTTACCATATTCCCAAATCACTAAAATTCTACACAAATTTCAAAATACGTAGCTGCTTGAGATTCTATTTCACTGCAACTGATCTCCAGTATTTTGCTTTCTTTATGGTACTACCACCTTGCGTTGCTACTTTTAGTGATTAATGCATCCATAATTTAAAGGTTTTTGCACCTTGATCTAATTAGTTTTAACTTCCAGGAAGGTACATGCATCACTTCACACTGCATTATATAGACAGGTTTTTGCTTTGCCATTTTGCAGAGTTTTTGTGGAACCTCCAAAAGTACAGGAGACGGAGGTCTACAGATGCTGGAGATCAGAGTTGAGAGTGTGTTGCTGGAAAAGCACAGCAGGTCAGGCAGCATCCCAGGAGCAGGAAAATTGACGTTTCGGGCTGGAGCCCTTCATCAGGGAAGCAGCTTGGAGCCTCGAGGGTAGAGAGATATTTGGGGGGGTCTGGGGAGAAGGTAGCTGGGAGTGCAATAGGTGGATGGAGATGGGGGTAAAGGTGATAGGCTGGAGAGGACAGTGGAGTGGATAGGTGGGAAGGAAGATTGACAGATGGGGCAGGTCATGAAGGCAGTGCTGAGCTGGAAGGTTGGATCTGGGATATGGGTGAGGGGAGGGGAAAATGAGGAAACTGGTGAAGTCCACATTGATGCCATGAGGTTGAAGGGTTCCGAGGCAGAAGATAAGGCGTTCTTCCTCCAGGCATCGTGGGTGAGGGAGTGGTGATGGAGGAAGCCCAGAACGTGCATGTCCTCGGCAGAGTGGAGGGGAAATTGAAATGTTCAGCCATGGGGCGGTTGGGTTGGTTGGTGCAGGTGGCCCAGAGATGTTCTCTAAAGTGGTCAGTGAGGTGTCCAGTTTTCCCATTGTACAGGAGACCGAATCAGGAACAATGATTACAATAAATGATGTCTGGAAGTGCAGGTGAAACTTTGATGGGTGTGGAAAGCTCCTTTGGGGCCTTGGACAGAGGTAAGGGGGGAGGTGTGGGTACAGGTTTTGCAATTCCTGTGGTGGCAGGGTAAGGTGCCAGGGAGGGTGGCGTGGACCTGACTAGGGTAAGGTGCCAGGGAGGGTGGCGTGGACCTGACTAGGTGGTCACAGAGGGAACGGTTTTTGTGGAAAGTAGATAGGGGCTGGGTGTGGGGGGGGGGGGGGGGGAGAGATATATCCCTGCTGGTGGGGTCCATTTGTAGGTGGCGGAAATGTCAGCGGATGATGCGATTTATGCGGAGGTTGGTGGGGTGTAAGGTGAGGACCAGGAGGTTCTGTCCTTGTTGCGGTTGGAGGAGTGGGGTTCGAGGGCGAAGGTGCAGGACGTGAATTAGATGCATTGGAGGGCACCTCCAACCACGTGGGAGGGGAAATTTCGGTCTTTAAAGATGGAGGCCATCTGGTGTGTTCTGTGGTGGAACTGGTCCCTTTTTTTTTCAGGTGCAGGAACGCTCCTGTTTCCCTAAAAAATGAGCACACCCTGAAATAATTCCACAGAGGCCAGTATCCCATCACCAGGTCATGTGGAGAGTGCTTGACGCTGATCCAACGCCCTCAGAGCCAGCTCTCGCAACCTCTGACACTCCTGTTGTTTCATTCTTTTTTTTTAACCCCCACACGACCACCTAACTGCGGTAGTGCTTATTTTTTCTCCAGCACCAATGTTGTGTGTGTGCAGGTATAAGGCACAGTGAGAGACACAAGGTGCATGAATCTTTATTGAGTTTCCGCCACCAGGAAGAAAAGAAACACCCAACTGGCCAGTGCCAAGCAGTGCCCTTTAGTGGAATTGGTCCTCCTGGGAGCAGATGCAGCGGAGGCGGAGGAATTAGGAAAATGAGATATCATTTTTACAAGAGGTAGGGTGGAAGGAGGTGTACCCTAGATAGCTGTGGGAGTCGGTAGGTTTGTAAAAAAAATGGTCGGCATTGAGTCAGTCCTCATGGATGGAGATGGAGAGGTCTAGGAAGAGGAGGGAGGTGTTAGAGATGGTCCAGGTGAATTTAAAGGTCAGGGTAGAATGTGTTGAAGTTGATGAACTGTTCAACCGCCTTGTGGGAGCACGAGGTGGCACTGATGCAGTCATCAATGTAGCAGAGGAAGGGGAGGGGAGTGGTGCCAGTGTAACTCCAGAAGATGGACTGTTCTACATAGCCGACAAAGTGACAGGCATAGCTGGGGCCGTTGCTACCCCTTTCATCTGGAGGAAGTGGGACAATTCGAGGGAGAAATTGTTGAGGGGGAGGACCAGTTCAGCCAAACGAATAAGTGTCAGTGGAAAGGTACTGGTGGGGACGTCAGGAGAGGAAGAAACGGAGGCCTTGAGGTCCTGTTCATGGCGGATGGAGGTGTAGAGGGACTGGATGTCCATGGTGAAGATGAAGCATTGGGGGCCGGGGTAACGAAAGTCTTGGAGAAGGTGGAATATATGTGGGAAGTTCCTGGATCGGGGGGGATAGGACAGTATCAAGGTAGGTAGAGATAAGTTCAGTGGGGCAGGAGCAGGCTAAGACAATAGATTGGCTGGGGTAGTCAGGCTTGTGGATCTTGGGTAGGAGGTAGCATCGGGAGGTGCGGGGTTTCTGAACTATGAGGTTGGAAGCTGTGGGTGGGAGATCCCCTGAGGTTGTGTATGGTTTGGGAGATGATGGTTTGGTGATGAGGTTTGAGGTCATGGTTGAGAGGGCGGTAGGAGGAGGTGTCTTTGAGTTGGCACCTAGCTTCAGCGGTGTAGAGGTCAGTGCGCCAAACTACCACTGCACCCCCTTTATCTGCCGGTTTCATGCTTTGTCATAACATCTCTGAACAGGTTGATTAACATTCTAAAACAAAATTGTTGTTGAGTCTCAGTGGCCAAAATTAAAAAAGATCGATCATCTGTTTTTTCCAAAAATGTTACAGTGATAGTGTCCCTACCTCTGAACCAGGGTAAAGTTCCTCATGGTCCAGAGGTGTACAATAAACATTTGATGGATTAGAAAATGTCTATTAAATATTACTCGGAGGACATAAAGCTCTTATGGCACAGTAGCAGTGTCCCCACCTCTGGGCCAGAAGAATTGGAGTCAAGTCCCACTTGCTCCAGGGATGGGTCATAACATGTCTTGACAGGTTAATTAGAAAATATCTACCCCTGAGCAACTGGGCTCTTGTGATAGTGGTGCAGTGATGAACTCCTACAGAATGGCCAGAAGGCCTGAGCTCCAGAGGTGTACTATGACATGTCTGAACAGGCTGATTTTTAAAAAGATACTGAGGAACTACAGCAATGATGCCCTGTGGCTGAGATGGTGGACTTCCAACAACCATGTCATCTTTCTTCCTCCTAAGTATGACTCTAACCAGAGTTTCTCACTCCGAATTCCCAATGACTCCAATTTTGCTACAGCTCTTGATGTCACAATTAGTTCAATGCTACCATAATGTCAAGGGCAGTCACTCTAACTTGCTGTTCTTAAGTTCAGTGCTCAAATGTTGACAAATTGACCATGTTTGGAACAAGGCTGTAAATGAGCTTAGTGGGCTCATGCCGAAATTCCAGAGTATGAGTGAGCGGATTATTGATGAATAAGTACCAGGTGAATGCATTGTCAACAACTTCTACTTTCATGACGATTGAGCATAGACAAGGACAATAATTGGCTAGGTTGGCTTTATGCTGCTTCCCATGAATAGGACATATGAGGAAAATTGTGATGGAAGGATAAAACAGAAAATGGTTGAGCCTAGGGCACTTGCCTGAGGAAATCCTACAGTGATATCCTGACACTGAGATGATACCCTGCAAGATAACAATAAAACACAACATCCCAGATATTTTAATTTGGAGTGGGAAGACCACTCCCTGATTATTTCAAAAGAATGACATGAGAAAGAATAACAATTAAGACACAAAGAGAAAAGAACTGTGAATGAAAATAAGTTGAATTGTAAAATAGGGATATAACTTTTGAAGAAACCTTTGCAAATTCTGAAAAACTCAATCACACTCTGATACTTTGCGTGAATTTATTTTTGAAATCTCACTTCAAACGAGCTGATAAATCAAATTTGTTCCAACCGAAGAACTACACAAACTATGAACAAAGACAACATTTCTGTTCAAGGACAAAATATTGATGACTTATCCAAGAAGGTGACCCAAATTCTCTCAGGTTCAGCAGCGATCACAATTTCAATCTACGTCTTCTTAACCCAGGTTTAATAAAGCCAAATTGTACAGCCCCTCAGTTGTCACAAAGCTAGTCCTTTTTTTCCCTAAAAGCTGTTCCTTGGCTCAAGGAGACTTTGTCCTTGATACTTTTCAGAGGGGCAATAAACTGGGCTCCGATCAGTCTGGTTTGGTACAGAGATGAAAAGATTTTGGGAGGCCTTTTGTTTATATGTAAGCAGATGAGACTTCAGGCCAAGTGGTCATGCTTTAGAAGTGACATGTATAAAGACAGGGGAGTGCTCAACTCTCTAGGTGAGCTGAGCTGAGCTGAGCAGAGCAGGTTTAGTTCAGTCTTGAACTGGGAGGTTTAACAGGGAACTCTGGAAACTCTCTCTTTTCTGCCCTTCAACTTCAACCTGTAAGCACGTGTTCCATTTATACTGGTTTTTAAAGGGAGTTTACTTATTGGGACTGTTGTGTATATTCGGAACAGCATAATTAAGTCTAGTTGGATAGGTTGAGTTCTGTAGGGGTTCTTTATTCTGTTCTGTGTGTTTCATTGCATAATTTTGTGAATAAACGTTTGTCTGTTTTAAAATTTAACCTTACTGCAGATCCTCTTGCAAGGAATGCCTACCTTGAAGAAGTTCTCCTTCTCTCTCCACAAGTATCTCAGTGAGTCTCTCTCTCTCACTCCAACCCCCAAGTCATCTCCTCTGCCCTGAAGTTCTTACCTTCCCCCACCCTCCTCTCTGACCTATTACCTTCATCCCCACCCCCATTCACCTATTGTACTCTTTGCTACCTTCTCCCCACCCCCACCCCTGTCTCATTTATCTCTCCACCCTGGAGGCTCCCTGCCTCCATTCCTGATGAAGAGCTTTTGCCCGAAATGTTGATTTTCCTGCTCCTTGGATGCTGCCTTACCTGCTGTGCTTTTCTAGCACCACTCTAATCTCGACTCAGGTTTCCAGAAACTGCAGTACTCACTTTTGCCTAGTTAAAACCTAGTAGTCAATCTAGCTATTTTACTCCGAGTAATTTTCACTGTACACTTACTGAAACAAAATTGCAAAGTAATGGTCTGGGACTGTCTGCTTAAGAATGTTGAGTGGTCTGGCCTAGTCTATAACAGTGTCACCTTATGTCACAAAAGGTGTACTTTGGCCATATCTTTTCCAGCATGTTGCTCACTGAATACATCTACTGAGCCATCAGGAGAGAACCAAAATCTATTTTTATTCAAATGACTTATTTTAATTTGAAGGGTTATGTGACAACTATGGTTCCACTTTTGTTGCTAACAATGTTCTCAAATGTATTTTTGATCTAGAAGGCAATCTGCTTCTATCCCACTACCAGCTGCTAATCTCACCTCAAACTTGGAGAAAATCCAATAATTAGTGAGGCATGTGCTTATTCCCCAAAATCCACATTCATTAATCATTTTAGTTATTTTTCAAAAATGATTTCAAATGCCCCCTCCAAAATCAAGTGCATTCACTCCTACAAAGACAAAACTAACTGGTATATAAACCTGATGCTAAATTAACAGTCATAATACCAGTTTGCATATGTGCACAATCCTGCAAAGTCAGTCAATTATTTGGTAAGAAAATGGTCCATAAGTCAGCTTGAAAAAGGTCAGTGATTGCAAGCTGCCAATTTGCCTAAAGTATAATGATGACTTTTGAAGTCACATCATTTTAGTTTATTAGTACCATGTTAAGTATCTCAACAGCTTTCTCAACTAGGACAGTCATGATGATGAAATTAGCCTCTTTCTACATTATATATTTCTTTGATTCAAAAGGTGTGTTTGTGTAATTTTCACTTAATGCAGTATTGACTAAATTGTTTGTGCATGTTTGGAACAAAATAATGCGATACAAACAACAGAAAGGAACTAGCAAGTTAGTATGCACTTAATGATGAACAAAACATCCTTAACTGAGAATACAGGGACTTAAAAAAAATTCAAAAAAAAAATTTCAGATGTTGGACACCTCAACCAAAATAACAAACACAGAGCAAGCACTAAGTAAGCAAGCTAAGAGCCATAAGATGCATCCTGGGTAGATTCACAAAATGCATGTGCATCCCTGCATGTCCCTTGGCTCCAAAGTGTAGACCTGAAGTGAAATGAGAGTTAATCTGAAAGCAGCTAATGATGTGGTGAGGCTAGTAAATTGACAATGCTAATTTAAATGGACAAAGGGCTGAAGAGGACAATGTGCACTGAAGAGAAATTTGGAACCGCTTAGAAATTCAGCAAGTTTAGCTATTAAAAGATGCAAATACTTGGAAATAAAGTAGTCACTATTCAATAGATTCTGAACTCACTGTTTAAACTTTAAAGCTGAGAATCATATTTTTCATTTTCAATGCTGAAAATCTGATTTTTCCATTGTTACTCCCTTTCCCTATCATTTGTAATACTGCCCACTCCATGGAGCAAACATTCTCTGTCTCTTGGTCAAATCATAGCTCAGAGAGTTACCAGAACTTCTAGAAACCCTATTAATCTAAAAGATTAATAATCCTAGTTATATGTTTGCCATGGTATAATGAGAATAGAATTATAATCTCTTATTTCCAATATCCCAAACAAAAATTTGAAAGTGGGGTGTGGAATACCCACCTGAAACAGAGATAGTCAAGGACTGTCTTAATTTTTCTGAGTCGGAGAGCATAAATTGTTAAAGCTTTCCACTGAATGTATGAGAATTGGGGAACAAAACAATTTCATAACTATCACAAAAAGCAAAGCGAAATATTAGAAAAAAATGTTTTCATGCAGTGAGCCATTAAAACTTGCAATGTTTTACCATAACTAGATACTGAAACACCATTACATTGTGAAAACATGTGTTAGAAAAGTAGAATGTAAAGATTACAGAACTAGGTTAGCATAGATTTATTTTATTCATTCATAGAATGAGGGTGTCACTGGCTAGGTCAGCATTTATTGCTCCATCCCTAATCTAGTTTAAGAGTCAACCACATTGTTGTAGGTCTGGAGTCACATGTAGGCCACATCAAGGACAGCAGATTTCCTTCATAAAGTGCATTAACAAATCCAATAGCCTTTTCTGACAATTGACAATGGATTCATGGTCATCATCACACTCTTAATTCAAGATCTGTATTGAATTCAAATTCCACTACCTGCCATGGTGGGATTTTAACCCAGGTCCCTAGAACATTACTTGGGCTTTTGGATTAACTGTCCAGTGATAATACCACTAGGTCATCACCTCCCCCAAATAAGCTATACCCCAGATAGGTCATTTGAATGACACCGAGCTGTCAAATTTGTGTAATGGAGGCGAAATCTTCTCACTCAGCAACTTTAACTTTTTCAGGGGTGGATTATTAACAGCTATTCACCCTCCTAGCCAGATCATTCTCCACTCATTTGTCTGTCCTATCCCCACTTATCATTTACTCCTTACCCCTTCCACCCACCATATCTACTGTACAAAAACACCCATTTTCCTAGCTAACATCAGTTCTGAAGGGACACGAGATGCAAAATGTTAACTTTTGTTGCCAGACCTGCTGAACTGTTCAATCAATTTCTGTTTTTGTTTCTGATTTACAGCGTCCACAGTACTTTCATTTTTTTTTTAAAAGTAGAATTGCATATCTTACTTGAATTCCAAAATTACTAGTTACTGCAAACAGTTTCAGCAGATATCTTAAAAAAAAAAAGAGCTTTTACAGACTGGGGTGCTTTTTAATCAGAACATTCAACAATTCAATAACTGGAGAGAATCTGGGCAGCACAAAACAGCACTACCCCTGAAAGTTTTCTAAAATCATACTGCCTCCTGCTAAGGCTGTCAGAACAGATTCTCCCTTGATTGACCAATTCAACATCCAACCAGCTACCAGCCCTGAGCACATAAACAGTTCAGTGCCAATTCATCTACAATGTCCTTAGATCACTAAGTTGTATTATCTTACAGTTCAAGTACCACAGAGTTCACTTCAGTATCATAACTATTTGCTCAATTCCAACCTTAAGAGTTCGGTAGCCTCTTCCTGGATTAGTCACACAACTGAGATTAAGCTTTCTCAGCTAGAAATAATCCCATTAAAAAGGTTCTATGAATTCACTTCTGGTCTGGAACTTGCAAACCAAAATCCTTGCACTGACGTAATTTACTTTGTCAGTTATAAACAAACAAACTCCTTTCTTCAGGAGAAATCGTATCAGACATTTCACTTCAACCAAGATTTGCAAACTGAAAACAAAAACAAAAAAAGGTTTCCAATCAATAGGTTCCACCCAACACTAAAAACCTTGATCGTTTTAAACAGAAAGCAAGCTAATGCTCCTCACGACTTAGAGGTTTATAAAATCCATGAAGGGCATAGATAGGGTAAATAAACAAGGACAAGGACTTTTCCCTGGGGGAGTCCAGAACTAGAGGGCATAGGTTTGGGGTGAGAGGGGAAAGACATAAAAAGAGACCAAAGGGGCAACTTTTTTCACGCAGAGGGTGGTGAGTGTATGGAATGATCTACCAGAGGAAGTGTGGAGGCTAGTATAATTGCAACATTTAAGAAGGTATCTGGATGGGTATATGACTATATGAATAGGAAGGGTTTGGAGGGATATGAGCCGAGTACTGGCAAGTGGGACTAGATTAGGTTGGGATATCTAGTCGGCATGGATGAGTTGGACCAAAGAGTCTGTTTCCGTGCTGTGCATCTCTAGGACTCTACGTTTGCTCGGTCTGATCATAAAACTCTCCAAATGCAAACAAATCCCATGAATTCCTTCTGTTTTGTTATAAAAATGGCTCCAGAAAGCCTAACCAATTAAAGTTTGAGAGAAGATTTGTAGCTCAGGTGCTCATTGTTGTGGTTCTGTTCGCCGAGCTGAAAATTTGTGTTGCAGACGTTTCGTCCCCTGTCTAGGTGACATCCTCAGTGCTTGGGAGCCTCCTGTGATGTTTCCTCCGGCATTTAGTGGTTTGAATCTTCCGCTTCCGGTTGACAGTTCCAGCAGTCCGTTGCAGTGGTCGGTATATTGGGTCCAGGTCGATGTGCTTATTGATTGAATCTATGGATGAGTGCCATGCCTCTAGGAATTCCCTGGCCGTTCTCGGTTTGGCTTGTCCTATAATACTAGTGTTGTCCCAGTCGAATTCATGTTGCTTGTCATCTGCGTGTATGGCTACTAAGGATAACTGGTCGTGTCGTTTCGTGGCTAGTTGGTGTTCATGGATGCGGATCGTTAGCTGTCTTCCTGTTTGTCCTATGTAGTGTTTTGTGCAGTCCTTGCATGGGATTTTGTACACTACATTGGTTTTGCTCATGCTGGGTATCGGGTCATTCGTTCTGGTGAGTTGTTGTCTGAGCGTGGCTGTTGGTTTGTGTGCTGTTATGAGTCCTAGTGGTCGCAGTAGTCTGGCTGTCAGTTCGGAAATGCTCTTGATGTATGGTAGTGTGCAAACACACACATGGGATTTTGTACACTATAATGGTTTTGCTCATGCTGGGTAGTGTACAAAATCCCATGCAAGGACTGCACAAAACACTACATAGGACAAACAGGAAGACAGCTAACGATCCGCATCCATGAACACCAACTAGCCACGAAATGACACAACCAGCTATCCTTAGTAGCCACACACGCAGATGACAAGCAACACAAATTCGACTGGGACAACACTACTATTATAGGACAAGTCAAACAGAGAACAGCCAGGGAATTCCTAGAGGCATGGCACTCATCCACAAATTCAATCAATAAGCACATCGACCTGGACCCAATATACCAACCACTGCAGCGGACAGCTGGAACTGACAACCGGAAGCGGAAGATTCAAACCACTATAAATGCCGGAGGAAACATCACAGGAGGCTCCCAAGCACTGAGGATGTCACCTAGACAGGGGACGAAATGTCTGCAACACAAATTCCCAGCTCGGCGAACAGAACCACAACCTAACCAATTAAATCTATAAACCCGGTCATAGGCAACCAAAACTGATTTGCCACATTTTCAAAAGCTGAACTCTAAAATAATAATGTTTGTATATCACACACCTTATACCACATTTTAAAAAGTAATCAAACATATACCTACATTCAAGATACATCTGTTTGGTTAACACTATACTGGTTAATTGGACGAGAGTGAAATAAATTTGAAAGTTATCATTAGCTTACATAATCAGCATTCTTCCATCTACATAAGATTAGCAAACCAAATCTGTAGGGGATGGATTAGCTTCACATGGTGCATTTTTGCATTAGCTTACAAGGGTAAAACATTTTACAGTACAGATGTTCATCATCAAAACATCATGACAGACAAACTGCATGAGATGCTGTTTTATGGAACATTGCTTATTCTGAACATCTAAATAAACCAGAATATTCATCTGGTTATTTCTGTAAGTAGCCCACCAATGAAGAATATTGCTTTTCCACTTCATTTCGAGTATATGCATATTGGAAGTTTGTTATATAAGTGTTTTTAAGTAAAGATAATTTGAGTTTTCAGTATGCCACAGGGAAAAGAAATTTCACCTTGACTCATCTCACAGGAGAAATGCTTTGTACACTGATTTACATTAATTATATAAACATGGAATGTTAGTGATAAATAGCTCAAGGCTTTTCAAAATTACATCTCATCTCTACAAGCTGGCAACATGCAGGGTATGATGACAATGATGATTTGAATTAGGATATTTGGGCAATGTATATTAATTTGTGTCAGCAGACTTGTTGGCTATCAGTAGAACTTTAGAAATTCAATATCACATCTAAATAATTGCCCTAAAGTGAACTTTCTAGCAAAGGTCACTTGAAAACAGATACATGCCAGGCCTTGTATGACTTCACTCAGTAATCCAGGTATAAGGCAGTCCATTTCAATGCAAATGCTAAGTCTGCCAATCCAAATGACATTCTGAAAGGAGGAAGGATTAAAAATTCTACAATAAAGTTTCCAAAGAAGAAAACAACTGCTACACTTTAAAAGAATGTTATGGCACAGGGATAGCAAGCTAAACCAAAAATCATCCTCACTATCACTGCATTCACAACACAATGAAATTGGAACATTCAACGATCTTCAAAATTGTTCAAATATATTTAACCAGACTTTATAAATAACAGATCTTGGAAACCAAGTTTACGAACTTAACCAAAAATCAATAATTTTATTAATAATGTGCCTTTAGCAGAACAAATAAACAAGGCAATCCAATTAATATCTACATTCTAAAGCTCAATCTTTATTGAACACATCCCTTAACTCTGACAAAATAGTGGTTAAGGAGGAAAATAAAAAGAATTGTAAACAAAGTTTCAAATAACGGATACCGGGCCTATAGAAATCCTTGGATAGTGAGTTATTCACAGGCAAGCAGAATTGTATATCTTGCTTGAATTTCAAAGCTACTAGTGATTGTTATGACATGGGATAAAACCTCCTGCTCAATTTGACCCAGCAACACAGAAAAGGTTTATCCTATGCAGTAATCTGTGAAAATTCGATAGGCCAAGAACTAGTTAAAGTAAAATTAACAACTTTATTTCTTAAAGTATAACAGAGGATAATTAATTAACTATTTACAACTCCTTCCTCTAACCTATCTTTTTACCTTCCCTTCTATAATACTAGTCCAATAAAACTCCCAATTAAAATTTACAAAAAAAAACTTCTTATCTCAAAAGCAGAGCGCTTTTGGTTCTTCTCTGTATTCCTATCTTCTTTTCTTCTTCTTGGGGATTCTGCTTCACAGGTTACTGATCGATAAAGGTACCTTTAAGAGAGCTATTTTTCAGGCAGACTTTTTAACATGCTGGTGGCTTGGCAGTTATCCTCGCAACTGTCCAATCCTCCTCAGTTTTATACACCCAAACCATCAGATTGTGTCATTGGTTTAAGATTGTCAATACACTAAATAACAACTTGATTGGAAGTTGGTATTTTCCGGGTATAATTTCAACTGATTGGCCAAATTCGAATTTGTTTTTGTCTCATAGCAACTCAGCCAGTGCTCTCTGTTCTGAACCAAATGTTACTTTGTAAATTCTCCAGCACTGTGCTTGCCAAGTCCTTCACTCTTAAAGTGATAGTACACCTCTACACCTTCATACCGTTACTGCAAATAATTTTAGCAGAAATCTAGAAAAATATTTACTTCTATCTTACACACTGGGGTGCTTTTTATCAGAATATGGAACAATTCAATAACTAGAAAGGAACTGAAGATCACAAAACAGCACCACTCCGGGAAGTTTTCAATGATCACACTGCCTCCTGCGAACATTGTCAGAACCGGTTCTCCCTTGGCTGACCAATTCAACATCCAAACAACTGCCAGCCTTGAGCACATCAACAGTTTGGTTCCAATTCGTCAAGAGTGTCCTTAGATTACTAATTAAATTGCATTATCATTCCAAATCAGTTCCCAACAGAAAATATCTGTCTTTGTTCTTTTATAAGAAGCCGCTGTTGAAAGTTCATTTCTTAACTTGAAAACCATTCCAAACCAAAAAATAATAGATAAATCGTGAAAAATAATCTGATAAACAACATTTTAAAGAATAGAAGATAGCAATGTCCCATCTACAATTATGTTGGAAGCTAAAAATCAAAGAATTAGGAAATGAAGCTTTTATATAACTAATTATCCTTACAGAGAAGCAAATTGTGATTTGTGTAGATCAGATTTCCAAGAACATTGGAAAAGAAACTGGTCTTTACCTTGGGAGTCGGGCTTTCATTTTGCCAGAGCAGCAAGGAGAGAAGGAGGAGTGAAGCTGCCGGGAAAGTAAGGGCTAAACCAGAGATACTACACGTGTAATATCTCCCTCCCATGCCCCCCCTCCTCTAACCGGAAGAAAAAGTCCCTCTCAGGTCATGCTTTTATTTCTTATCTTTCTTTTTCATTTATTTAAGTGCACTGTTTGGTTTTAGTTAGTTCATATAAAGCTAAGCTTACAATGGTAGGGGCCCTCAGACCCGTGGCATGTGACTCTTGCTTGATGTGGGAGCTTAGGAACGTGTCTGATGTTCCTTACTCTTACACTTGCAAAAAGTGTGTCCAGCTGCAACTGTTGTTTGATCGCATGACTGCTCTAGAGCTGCAGATGGACTCACTGTGGATCATCCTTGATGCTGAGGAGGTCGTGGATAGCATGTTTAATGAACTGGTCACACTGCAGGTTAGAATTGCTGAGGGAGACAGTGAATGGGTGACCAAAAGGCAGAAAAAGAGTAGGAAGGCAGTGCAGGTGTCCCCTGTGGTCATCTCCCTCCAAAACAGGTATACCATTTTGGATACTGTTGGGAGAGATGGTTCACCAGGGGAGGGCAGCAGTTGTCAAGATCATGGCACTGTGTCGGGCACTGCTGTTCAGAAGGGCGGGAAAAAGAAAGACTCGTAGGGCCATAGTCAAAGGGGACTCTATTGTGAGGGGAGTAGATAGGCAGTTCTGTGGCCGAAAATGGGACTCCCTGATGGTATGTTGCTCCACAGGTGCTCGGGTCAGGGATGTCACTGATCGGTTGCAGAGCATTCTAAAAGGGGAGGGTGAACAGCCAGTTGTCTTGGTGTATATAGGCACCAACGATATAAGTAGAAAGCGAGATGAGGTCCTGAAAGAATAATTCAGGGAGCTAGGAGAGAAGTTAAAGGGGAGGACCTCAAAGGTAGTGATCTCAGGATTACTACCAGTGCCACATGCTAACCAGCGTAGAAATTAAAAAATAGGCAGGATGAACACGTGGCTTGAGAGATGGTGTAGGAGGGAGGGGTTCAGATTTGTTGGGACATTGGGACCGGTTCAGGGGAAGGTGGGACTATTACAAAAAGGGACGGTCTACATCTGAACCAGACCGGAACCAATGTCCTTGGGGGAGTTTTTGCTACTGCTGTTGGAGAGGTTTTAAACTAATGTGGCAAGGGGTTGGGAACCAGAAGAGAAAACAATTAGGCAGCGAGGTGGAGACTGCAGACTGTAAGAATTATGAAGATAGCACTAATAAAAGGAAAGAATAGGCAGAGAGCAGGTGAGCACAAAAGATCTGGTGGCCTGAAATGCATCTACTTTAAATGCAAGGAGTATAGTGTGTAAGGCAGATGAACTTAGGGCTTGGATTGGTGCCTAGGAGTGTGACATTAATTGCCATCACAGAGACTTGGTTGAGGGAAGGGCATGATGATTGGCACCTAAATGTTCCAGGATATAGATGTTTCAGACAGGACAGGGAGGGAAGTAAAAGAGGGGGTGGAGTTGCATTGCTGGTCAGGGACGATATCACGGCTGTGCTAAAGGAGGACACTATGGCGGTTGTGGGTAGTGAGGCATTATGGGTGGAGCTTAGAAATAAGAAGGGTGCAGTTACATTGTTGGGACCTCCCAAAAGTGAGCGTGAGGTAAAAGAACAAATAGGTAAACAGATTATGAATAAATGTAGAGGCAATAGGATAGTGGTGATGGGAGATTTTAATTTTCCCAACATTGACTGGGATACACTTAGCATTAGAGGTCTGGATGGAGTAGAATTTGTACGAAGCGTCCAGGAGGTTTTTCTAGAGCAGTATGTCAATAGTCTGATGAAGGAAGGGACCATATTGGACATGGTACTGGGAAACGAGCCAGGACAAGTGGTAGAAGTTGTGGTTGGGGATTTCTTTGGGAACAGTGACTCCAATTCTGTAAGTTTTATAATATTTGTAGATAAAGAGAGTGGCCCTAAGGGAAGAGTGCTAAACTGGGCCAAGGCGAATTATATCAAAATTAGGCAGGAGTTGTGAAATGTGGATTGGACACAGCTATTTGAAGGGAAGTCCACATTTGAGATGTGGGAGGATTTCAAAGATAGGTTACTGGCAGTGCAGGACAGGCATGACCCATTGAAGGCAAAGGATAGGAAGGGCAAGAATCGTGAACCGTGGATGACAAGAGAAATTGTACAACTAGCTAAAATGAAAAGGGAAGCGTACATAAGGTCTAGGCAGCTGAGAACAAAACGGGTCCTGGAGGAATATCAGAAGAGTAGGACAAGACTTAAACAAGGAATCAAGCAGGCTAAAAGGGGTCATGAAATAGCTTTAGCAAGCAGAATTAAGGAAAATCTCAAAGCATTTTATTCTTATATAAGAAGCAAGCAGGTAACTAGAGAAAGGATTGGTCCACTAAAAGATAATGAAGGAAGGCTGTGTGCCAAACCTGAGAGAATGGGAGAGATTCTGAATGATTACTTTGCATCAGTGTTCATTGAGGAGAAGAAATTAATGAATGTTGAGATTTGAGATAGAAGTTTGATTAGTCTGGATCATGTTGGCATAAGGAAGGAAGATATGTTGGGTAGGCTCGAGGTTAAGGTGGACAAATCCCCATGACCGGATGGGATCTATCCCAGGTTGCTGAGGGAGGTGAGAGATGAAATAGCTGGGGCCCTGACATATCTTTGTTGCATCCTTAAATACAGGTGAGGTGCCGGAGGACTGGACGATTGCTCATGTTGTCCCCCTGTACAAGGGTAGTAGGGATATTCCAGGTAACTACAGACCAGTGAGCCTGACGTCAGTAGTGGGGAAGTTGCTGGAGAAGGTACTGACAGATAGGATCTATTTATATTTGGAAAGAAAGGAGCTTATCGTTGATAGGCAACATGGTTTCGTGAGGGGGAGATCATGCCTTACCAACTTAATAGAGTTCTTCGAGGAAGTGACCAAGTTGATAGATGAAGGAAGGGCTGTTGATGTCATATACATGGGTTTTAGTAAGGCATTTGATAAGGTTCCCCCATTGTAGACTAATGGAGAAAGTGAAGTCACATGGTGTGCAAGGTGTTCTAGCTAGGTGGATAAAGAACTGGTTGAGCAACAGGAGACAGAGAGTATTAGTTTTTAGGGAGTTTCTCAAAATGGAGAAAGGTGACCAGTGGTGTTCCATAGGGGTCAGTATTGGGGCCACTGTTGTTTGTAATATACACAAATGATCTAGAAGAGGGCACTGTTGGTATGATCTGCAAGTTTGCAGATGACACAAAGATTGGTAGAGTGGCAGAAAGCATAAGGGACTGTCAGAGAATATAGGAGGATATACATGGACTGGAGAATTGGGCGGAAAAGTGGCAGATGACTTTCAATCCAGACAAAATGTGAGGTGATGCATTTAGGCAAGCCTAATTCTAGAGCGAATTATACAATGAATGGAAAAGCCTTAGGAAAAGCTGATGGGCAGAGAGATCTGGGAGTGCAGGTCCATTGTACCCTGAAGGTTGCTGCACATGTAGATAGTGTGGTCAAGAAGGCATATAGTATGCTTGCCTTCAATGGACAAGGTATTGAGTAGAAGACTGGCAAGTCATGTTAAAATTGCACAAGACATTGGTTCAGCTGCATTTAGAATACTGTGTACAGTTCTGGTCGCCACATTACCAAAAGGATGTGGACGCTTTGAAGAGGGTGCAGAGACAGTTTAAGAGGATGTTGCCTGGTATTAAAGGTGCTAGCTATGAAGACAGGTTGAGTAGGTTAGGTTTATTTTCACTAGAAAAAAAAAAGGAGATTGAGGGGGGGACCTGATTGAGGTTTACAAAATCATGAAGGGTATAGACAGGGTGGATTGAGACAAGCTTTCTCTCAGGGTGAAGGATTCAATAACCAGGGGTCATGCTTTCAAAGTGCGAGGTGGAAAGTTTAAGGGTGATACACATGGCAAGTACTTCACACAGAGGATGTTGGGCGTTTGGAACTTGTTGCCAGCAGAGGTGGTAAAGGGAGGCATGGTAGATTCATTCAAGATGCGTCTGGACAGATACAGGAGTAGGTGGGGAGCAGAGGGATACAGATGCTTAGGAATTGACTGACAGGTTTAGACAGTACATTTGGATCGGCTCAGGCTTGGAGGGCCGAAGAGCCTGTTCCTGGGCTGTAAATTTTCTTTGTTCTTATATAGTAAACAATGAAAATGGTTAATAAAAAAAACTCTTAAAAACAGTCAAAACACAGATTGCAGAAAAAAAACACTTGAATTTAAAGACCTCCAATGTAATGAGTTTGGTGTTGGGGGTATTTAATCACGCAAAAGGCTCAGAAAGTAGACCATGCCACCCTCCTGCCTCTATTACAATTCAGCTCACAGTGGGAAGGTTGTGGACTGTCTTCCCATCCCCCACCACTCAAGCTGGAAGTCCCAAAAACAAATTTTGTTGACATTACTCGTAGGTTTCTGAGAGAGGTAATTTTCATTAAAAGGCAGCCAGCATTTGATTGAGATCCAGCTATTAGGGAAACAAGCCATCATCAATCCCATCACCTTTCCCATGCCATGCCCAAAACTTGCACCAGTACTGGGCCACTCCACGATCCTAGATTTGGGTGGTATGATTTGTTCCTTTAGATGCTGGACATGCTGTAGGGAAATGAGATAGTGAGTTATTTGTTGAAGAATTCTTTCTTTAGCTTTTGAAAACTTCTGTTAGCTTTTTATCTGAGATTGCTTAACAAAAGTGTATCTAAAATATTAAGGGATATGGAGCAAAGACAGGTATGGGTATAGAGAATTAGGCAACGATTCAGTCATGATCTCATTGAATGGAGGAACATCCTTGGGGGCTGAATGGTCCGTTCCTGATCTCATGTTTCCATGCCATATTGTTATCAAACAATTATTTATAGTTAATGCTGGCATCTTGGTAAAAATAGTGCTAAAACGCTTGTGAATGGATTATATATGTGTTGGTTGTGCTAACCTGATTTATCTTATTAGCATGGGAAGAGGCTTGAAAAGGAAAAATTATTTTGACTTTGAATGATGTTTATTAAAGTCTACATGATCTATATTATATGTTTGAAATTATAAATGTCTTTGTTCGAAATTACATGAAAGAGTTTTCTATTCGTGACCAAAGTTAGGTGTTTCTCAAATGTTTGTGGTTAACATTTTTTTAAAAAACTGACAGTGCTTTATGAATAAAAATGTACAAAGTTTTTTTTAAAGCCATTATGCTATACAAATTACAGATCACATGAAATAGATGGGAGATGCATCAATGAAATTTAATTTAATATTTGCAAAACATTTGGATTAGAAAGTATTTGTCTGGACTTGTTTGTGATTTGAAACACACTGTTTGAAACACCCACCACAGCACAGTGGCTCAGTGGTTAGCACTGCTGCCTCACAGCACCAGGGACCCAGGTTCGATTCCTGCCTCTCCCTGTGTCTGTGTGGGTTTCCTCTGGGTGCTCTGGTTTCCTCCCACAATCCAAAGATGTGCAGGTTAGATGAATTGGCCATGCTAAATTGCCTATAGAGTTAGTGCATTAGTCAGGGGTAAATATAGAGTAGGGGAATTGGTCTGGATGGGTTACTCTTCGGAGGGTCGACATGGACTTGTTGGGCTGAATGGCCTGTTTCCATACTGTAAGGAATCTAAACTAATCAAAAAAAGGTATTGAGTATTTTTTTGTTTTTGTTTTAGTCAATTACTACAGTATTGTCTTCCAAACTAGTTAAATCCCCTCCCTGATTATATACTTGTGTTCTTCCTCAAACTGTCTCCGGGTATTCCTTGCTGTAACACTTTCATAATGTTTATTAAGTAATGTACGATTTTGAAATATTTTTGCTTATTATTTCATTCAAATTAGATTAGATTAGATTACCTACTGTATGGAAACAGGCCCTTCAGCCCAACAAGTCCACACCAATCCTCCGAAGAGCAACCCACCCAGCATCTAAAGGAACAAGTCACGAATGTGATTGAATACTCTCCATGTGCTAGATGAGTGCAGCTCCAACATGCAAGAACCTCAACACCATCTAAGATAAAGCAGGCCACTCAAGTGGCACACCATTCAACACCTGAAAACATTCTCTCCCTCCAACACCAGTGCACAGTGGCATTGCGTGTACCAGTTACAAGAAGCACTTATTTAGCAATGGTAATGTCCCTACCTCTGGATCAAAATACCTGGGTTCGAGTCACAACTGGACCAGAAATGTATAATGGCAAATCTGAACAGGTTAGTTAAAAAAAAATTAAAATAGTTTGCAAAGTCCACTTGCAACAGTCAGTTGATTAACTGGTATGTTACAGAACTTACAGGCTTAAACAATAATCTCTCCTTTGAGAGAAACTGATAATTTATTTGTATGTATCAACAGCTCCATGCACTTAAAACACACAAAATTGAGCTAATTTATATTTGTAGCTCAGGAAAAAAGGCCAATAATGGATTCATGCCCATCTGATACAATCAAGCGAACAATACTTTTTTGGCAAGAGCAGGTGGATCTCTTGACTAAACAAGAAGCTGTTGTTAATCAAACACTGGTAACAGAATAGTCAAAACTGCAGAGTTCACTTATGCTTCTGTAGGACAGAAGATTTTTTTCTGACATACTATTCCTACCTGAGTTATGACTTTGATGGCTGACCATATTTTTATTCACTAAGAGATTTCCTTTTCAAATTGAATAATTTGAGAAGAAATCGTCTTGCACCTGTGCATTTTTGCATTATGGTTGGAGAGAGTAAACATCTTAAACTATAACGCACTTAAACAAAAAGAATACGAAATTTTAAAAGAGCCAGTTCAGGTAGGAGCTTCATTGCCATGAACACTTCTGATCAACAAATGAAGAATCAAGAACTTTTCAAACCAAGACACTCCAACTGGAAAAAAAATGATGAAATGAAGATTAGCGATTTGGAATCTCAAATGTCTGGATTTTAAAAACCATCAAAAAGAAAGAAAAATCTTAAGCAATAAAGTAGTCCCCGGGTTGAGGTTCTATGAAAGGATCAATTAGAGCTAAGCACAAGTTTTCGGTTAACTAAAGCAAGTATTTAGAATGGAAGAGTAGCATTTTGAATAATTACTTGAACCTTATGTAGAACAAATAAACAGTCAAGGGAGAACTGTTAATAAATATTAGTACATCTGGAAAAGATTTTTTTTGAAACTTATCACCTTGCATTTTGTAAATAAACCAATCAAATGAACTAATTCCTTTCATAATGTGACAGACTTTTCATCAATACATTATAGTAATTCAGTAGTGCAATAAGCATTCATGTGCAAATGTTTCTTAGAACTTTACTGTATTGATTCTATGCCCATTAACTAGTAATTTTCCAAGCAGCGAGAACAATACTTATGTTTACCTTCTCAAAAAAATATCAAAAACCACCAGGAGAGATCCCTACATTTTCACCGTTTCTAATAGAACAAGCGTTCCATTATAGCTCAAAGTAGAATCAATAAAAAGAGAAATTTACAACCAATATAGTTTCTTACACTAGAAGAACAGTATTAGCTTTATTGCCACATGTACTCAAATGACCACAGTGAAAATTGAACAAATCACCATTTACAGTACCACCTTAGGTAAAAAGATATGTAGGTACAGGTTCTTAAGTACAAATTCTAAGGAGAAAAAAAAAATTAGAAAAATTAAAATAAAAAGTAATAGTCCTTCCAACCCGGTTCACGTCACACCTAGCCTCTAGTTTGCACTTGGGCCTTGACTCGAGGCTCCCAAGGACAGGAGACAGCTCCAGAATCAGAGGCCGGAAGTCCAGGCTGAGGCCTTACTGAGCTGCAGAGAGTCAGCACACTAGAATGCTGGGGTACAGCCACAGCAGGCCAAGAGGTGCCCCACACCGAGCCGAAATATTGCCATACCACTCCGTGCTGAGGCCAAGAGTCCGAGCCCAGGACATGACCGACAAAACAAATGGGGAAAAAAAAAACACGAAAAAAGAAAAGCAAAGGATGGAATAGATGAGCTCCAGCTGAGAACTCCTATTCCTTTTGATACAGGTGTCACGCATGATATTAGTTAACAAAACTTGAGAGGATGGGATTGGGATAATGTGCCAATATGGGTTGAACATTAGTTAACCAGTACAAAACAGAGTAGGCATGAAAGAATTATTTTCTTATTATAGGCTGAATTACATATATGGAATACAGCAAGGATCAGTGGTAAGTCATAGCCATTCATGATTTTAACATTTTGTTATGAGGAAACCAATTGTAATGTTTCCAAATTTGCTGATCACAATACTGGATGGAAAATGCAAGTTGAGAAGAGATTACAAGAAAGCTTCAGAAAATTTGGACAGGGTTAAGTGCATGGACTCAAATATGGCAGATGGAATGTAATTTGAATGTATGTAAAAAGTTAATCGACTTGGGCAGAAAGAATATTTTCAAACAGTGAGAGGTTTGTAAATGCCAGTGCCCAATGGGTGATGTTATTCATGAGTCATTAAAGAACATAGTGAAAATAGATGATCAATATTCAACTTCCATCCTTTGACTTTAATGCCAGAGGTTTTCCTGGGCTAAAAAATAGTTTTAAAAGGAAAGACAAATACTAATCTAAAATGGCTGATGTGATCATCTGACTATCGAGTCAAGCTTATGAAACTATCAATAAACAAGTATCAGTCTGAACCAAAAAAAGATGGTTATAAAAGGGCACGGAAATGCAGATCTGCATTTTCCGATAGATATGCATCTTTCTGGAAGTCACACGTTGGAGGTGAAAGGTTATCTGCAAAGCATTCAGCTTGAAAAACAAAAATCATTACACTCAGGAATTACATAAATTGAGCTTTATCAACAGCAGTTTCTAACCAGCAGAGAAGAGACAAGGAAAAACAGATCTGAACAAAAACTGGAAGGTACTCCCTCTGCCTGCCTTGCTCAAGCTCAAGTGCACAAGCCACCAGGTTAAAAGGAACCCCCTTCCCCCTTCAGAATTAAATGACACTCACTAGACAAAGCTTTTGAATTAGTTCACTTTCATTTTTGATCTGGTAACCAAGTTTAATTGTGTGATAGCTATGTGCTTTGAAAAAACAAAGGACATTTTAAAAAAAAAAGGGTGTTGTGAACCTTTACCACTGATCAGAACACTAAAACCTAACATGCAGATACAACAAGGAATTAGGAAAACAGATGGCATATTGTCTTCAATGCAAGAAGTTTTGAACATTTAAATAAAGACATCTTGCTGCAATTTTAACACACCTTGGTGAAGCCACACCTAATGTATTTAAGTAGTTTTAGTCTCCTTATTTCAGGAAGGAAATATTTGCCATAGAATGAGTGTGATAGGTTCACCAGACTAATAGTTGATAATGATCAGAGATTGAGAACATTGGGTTTGTATTCTGTAGAGTTTTGAAGAATGAGCTGCAATCTCATTGAAATGTTTGAAAATGTTGTCACAGCACAACAGGGTGGATGTCGATAGAGTGCCTCCCCTAGCTGGTCAGTCTTGAACTAAAGAACATAATCTTCAACTAAGGGATTTAAGACATAGATGAGGAGGAATGTGGAGGGTGCGCTGTGAGGATGATGCAGAAATGCTTCAGTGCAATTGGACAAGCTGAGTGAGCAAATGCATGGCAGATGAAGTAAAATGTGGATAAATGGGAGGTTATCAACTTTCGCAACAAAAACAGAAAGGCAGATTATTATCTGAATGGCAATAGATTAGGAAAGAGAGAGGTGCAATGAGACCTGGGTGCCCTTGCATGCCAAAAATCACTGAAAGCAAACAGACAGAGGTAGAAGGAGGTAAAGGTGTTGTATGTTGGCCTTGATAGCAAGAGGTTTAGAGTATAGGAGCAGGGATGTCTTGTTGTAATTCTATAGGGCCTTATTGAGACCATACCTGGAGCATTGTGTGCAGTTTGATCTCCTTATCTGAGAAAGGATGTTCTGACTATGGAGGGAGTGCAACATACATTTACCAGACTGATTCCTGGGATAGTAGGACTGATGTATGAAGCCAGAGTGTATTGGTTAATGTTTTATTCACTAGAATCTAGTTCAGGGTGGCATGGTGGCTCAGTGGTTGGCACTGCTGCCTCACAGCACCAGGGACCCAGGTTCAAGTCTAGCCTCAGGCGACTGTCTGTGTGGAGTTTGCACATTCTCCCAGCGTCTGTGTGGGTTTCCTCCGGGTGCTTCGGTTTCCTCCCACAATCCAAAGATGTGCAGGTTAGGTGAATTGGCCATACTAAATTGCTCATAGCATTCAGGGATGTGTGGTTAGGTGCATTAGACAGGAGTAAAGAGAGTAATGGTGTAATGTTAAAAAAATTAAATTAGAATATCTCTCTGGACATTGATGTAATATTAAAAAAAGAGTTAAACTGCACTGAGTGAACATTCTGGAAGTGCGTGGGGATGACATTCATGCAGGATTGCGAATCACCCACACCCTAAAAAGACTCATTTGCTACTACTCCCCTGCTATTATTAAATAAACTATCACTCAATCCGTCGCATTCAGAAATGCTTTTCAGCCATCCTGCGAAGCTAGGACACCTCACATCTGCATGGTCTTGGGGAATCAGTGTGTCAGGCAATTATCTGCATAACAATTCCCCAAGATTAGGGCATTGGTATTTGCATTATCTCAGAGGATAATCGCATCCTATTATTGTATCTGGGGTAACATGTGACTGTGAGTAACTGAGGGTTGGCTTGAGTGGCATGTGACTGGGGGAGTGGCCAGAGTATCTGTAAGCATTGCAACTGCCTGCACAAAGGGGATGTGTTTTCTGTGTGCAGTGCCTCTCTTTGGACTCAACATCACGGGGGGGGGGGGGGGTTAAAAGGGGTCACCTAGCTTGTACAGGCTTTAATAAACTTTAACTGTTTGCAGAAGTCGGTGTGCGCGAATTGCATCTCATGTGTGAAACCTCAGGAAAAGAACTTAATGGGTTTGAGTGGGACTCGGAGGGTCGGTGTGGACTTGTTGGGCCGAACAGCCTGTTTTCACACAGTAGGGATTCCAAGATAAATACTGGAAGGATGTTCCTAATCATCTGGGAAGTCCAGATCAGGGGTCACAGTTTAAAAAGGATACAGAGTAGGCCATTTAAGACTGAGATGAAGAGAAAGGTCTTCTCCAAGCCAGTGGCGAGCCTATGGGATTCACTGCCACAACAAAATAGACAATAGACAACAGATGCAGGAGTAGGCCATTCAGCCCTTCAAGCCTGCACCGCCATTCAATATAATCATGGCTGATCATTCCTAATCAGTATCCTGTTCCTGCCTTATCTCCATAACCCTTGATTCCACTATCTTTGAGAGCTCTATCTAACTCCTTCTTAAATGAATCCCGAGAGTGGGCCTCCACTGCCCACTGTGGCAGAGCATTCCACACAGCCACCACTCTCTGGGTGAAGAAGTTTCTCCTGAGCTCTGTCCTAAATGGTCTACCCCGTATTTTTAAGCTGTGTCCTCTGGTTCGGCACTCACCCATCAGTGGAAACATGTTTCCTGCTGCCAGAGTGTCCAATCCTTTAATAATCTTATATGTCTCAATCAGATCCCCTCTCAACCTTCGAAACTCAAGGGTATACAAG
>NC_057720.1:17279001-17284720 GCF_004010195.1 Chiloscyllium plagiosum
TCTTTAAAAGCTTCCCAGTCCTCCGTTTTCCCACTTATCTTTGCTATGTTATACTTTTTCTCTTTTAACTTTACATGTTTCTTAACTTCCCTCGTCAGCCATGGCCGCCCATGCCTCCTCCTGGGATGTTTCTTCCTTTTAGGAATGAACTGATCCTAAATATCCGCAGAAATATCCGCCATTGTTCCTCCATGGTCATCCCTGCTAAGGTATTGCACCATTGAACTTTGGCCAGCTCCTCCCTCATAGATCCATATTTCTTTTTATTCAACAGAAGTACTGTCACTTCCGACAGTACCCTCTCCCTCTTAGATTGCAGATTGAAGCTTATTGTATTATGGTCACTACTTCCCAATGGCTCCTTTACTTCGAGGTCCCTGATCAATTTGGTTCATTGCACAATACCAGATCCAGAATTGCCTTCTCCCTGGTCGGCTCCAGCACCAGCTGCTCTAAGAATCCATCTCTGAGGCACTCCACAAAGTCTCTTTCTTGTGGTCCAATACCATCCTGATTCTCCCAGTCTACCTGCATGTTAAAATCACCCATAACATCTGTAGTGACATCTTTGCGACAGGCCAATTTCAGCTCCTGATTTAACTTACATCCGACATCCAGACTACTGTTTGGGGGCCTGTAGAGGATTCCCAAGAGGGTCTTTTTACCCTTGGTATTTCGAAGCTCTATCCATACTGACTCTACATCTCCTGACTCTAGGTCCCCCCGCGCAAGGGACTGAATATCATCCCTTACTAACAAGGCCACCCCACCCCCTCTGCCCGTCAGTCTGTCCTTACGATAACACGTGTATCCTTGAATATTCATTTCCCAGGCCGTGTCCACTTGAAGCCACGTCTCAGTTATCCCCACAATATCGTATTTGCCAATTTCCAAAAGAGCCTCAAGCTCATCCATCTTATGTCTAATGCTTCGCGCATTCATGTATAATGGTTCAGGCCAAGACACAATGTTTTTGTGAAGGAGTCAGATATGGTTCTTGGAGCTGAAGGGCTCAAAAGGGAATAGGGGAGAAGGTAGGGACAAGTACTGAGTTGGATGATCAACCCATGAGCATACTGAATGGTGGAGCAGACCTAAAAAGGGTGGAATGTCCTATTCCTGCTCCTACACAGAGGAACCTTGATTATCCAAAGGACACAGGTGGGCAGTATTTCGGTCGATTAATCGAATTCCAGATAATCAAATGCTAGATAACATAATTTAGCCGAGCATTGGGACCTTGTGATCTTGCCGGATAATTCGCTATTCTGTATTCTGTGCTTATGTTTCTATGAATTCCTTCAGATAGTGGTGAACCTTTGGAATTCTCCATGAAAGCTCCATCAATGAGGAAATAAAATTTCTGGAGATAAATGACAAGGGATATGCAATAAGGACAGGATGTGAGGAAGTGTCCTTTAGGTCAATGATCAACCAAGATCTAACTAAAGTGGCAGAACAGGCTTAATGTGATAAATGGCCTACCTTTATTTATATACTTCTATCACATGACTGAAAAAAAGACTGAATGCTCTCTCAGGCAATATCTGCAGAAAAGCATTGCTGTTCAGTTAGTCTCTCCATTCTATTATTTCTGCAGTTTAAACACCGGAAACAAATTTGTATCAACTGAATCATACAGTCCATACTTTCATGCAAGATGGCTAAGAATTGCAGAATTCCAATAAATAGCTGATACTACCAATATTCACAGTGCAGGATAGTTGTTCCAGCAATTATTATTCATGAAAAAAAAAATCACTTAAGATCAACTTATTTTGATGGTGCTTATAGAATTGAAGGTTTTTCAGAAGACAGTTACCATAAATTAATTAAAATATTAATTATTTTTTCCAGGGAAGCAAACTGACAATGAAATTAAAAGAAGTCCCTCAAGTTGCTCATTTCTCTATTCAAATTTTTTGAAGTAGTAACAAAGAGGATTGATGAGGGTAGAGAGGTAGATGTGATCTATATGGACTTCAGTAAGGCATTTGACAAGGTTCCCCAAAGAAGACTGGTTAGCAAGATTAGATCTCACGGAATACAGGGAGAACTAGCCATTTGGATACAGAACTGGCTCAAAGGTACAAGACATAGGATGGTGGTGGAGGGTTGTTTTTCAGACTGGAGGACTGTGACCAGAGGTTTGCCACAAGGATCGGTGCTGGGTCCACTACTTTTCAGCATTTATATAAATGATTTGGATGTGAGCATACGAGGGAGAGTTAGTAAGTTTGCAGATCACACCAAAATGGAGGTGTAGTGGACAGCGAAGGAGGTTACCTCAGATTACAACGGGATCTTGATCAGATGAGCCAATAGGCTGAGACGTGGCAGATAGAGTGTAATTTAGATAAATGTGAGGTGCTGTATTTTGGGAAAGCAAATCTTAGCCAAGCTTATACACTTAATGGTAAGGTCCTCGGGGGTATTGCTAACAAATAGACCTTGGATTGCAGGTTCATAGCTCCTTGAAAGTGGAGTCGCAGGTAGACAGGATAGTGAAGGAGGGTTTTGGTATGCTTTCCTTTATTGGTCAGAGTATTGAATACAGGAGTTGGGAGGTCATGTTGCAGCTCAACAAGAAATTGCTTAAGCCACTGGTGGAATATTGCATGCAATTCTGGTTTCCATCCTATCGGAAGGATGTTGTGAAACTTGAAAGGGTTCAGAAAAGATTTACAAGGATTAGATTAGATTAGATTACTTACAGTGTGGAAACAGGCCCTTCGGCCCAACAAGTCCACACCGCCCCGCCGAAGCGCAACCCACCCATACCCCTACATGTACCCCTTACCTAACACTATGGGCAATTTAGCATGGCCAATTCACCTGACCTGCACATCTTTGGACTGTGGGAGGAAACCGGAGCACCCGGAGGAAACCCATGCAGACATGGGGAGAACATGCAAACTCCACACAGTCAGTCACCTGAGGCGGGAATTGAACCCGGGTCTCTGGCGCTGTGAGGCAGCAGTGCTAACCACTGTGCCGCCCAAGGATGTTGCCAGGGTTGGAGGATTTGACCTATAGGGCGCGGTTGAATAGACCACAGCTGTTTTCCTTGGAGTGGAGGTTGAGGGGTGACCTTAGCGATTTATAAAGTCATGAGGGGCACGGATAGGATAAATAGACAAAGTCTTCTCCTTGGGGTCGGGGAATCCAGAACGAGAAGGCATAGGTTTAGGGTGAGAGGGGAAAGATATTAAAAAAAAAGACCTAAGGGGCAACTTTTTCACACAGAGGGTGGTGAGTGTGTGGAATGGGTTGCCAGAGAAAGTGTTGGAGGCGAGTAAAATTGCAACATTTAAAAGGCATCTGGATGGATATATGAATGGGAAGGGTTTGGAGGGATATGGGCCAGGTGCTGGCAGGTAGGACTAGATTGGGTTGGGATTTCTGGTCGGCATGGACAAGTTAGACCGAAGGGTCTGTTTCCGTTCTGTACATCTCTATGACTCTATTCAATATAACAGTGTAAATGAAAGGCAGTTTCATACTATTGCAGTGCATTCATCTAAACTTTACGTTCTGTTTTAATATAGGTATTCTGAATTTAAATTAGCATTTTTTTTTTAAAAACATGATCATGAATCAAAACATAAAACCTTTCTTGGAACCTTTAAAGAAACTGCACTAAAATCACACTGTTGCATAGACACTGATGTCTTTTATCAGAAACAAGTTTTCGATTAGATGACATGAGAAAACCTCAGGTGAAACTCAAAATTTTGTTTCACTGACAAAACAGATTTTGAGGGAATTATTTTTTAAAAACAATCCCCAGTTTGTATCAATGTTTTGTGCTCCATGGGAATAATTCCCCAGTCAGAAAAATACCAAAGCTAAACTGCCGGCTTTTCTTTTGTAACTTATGATAATTAATTTTACTAGGATGCATTGTAAACTAAAACTAAAGTGAATAGAGCTTTAATCATCTTGATAATAAAAATCAAAGGCTTACTTTAACATACAACAAAGTGCACTGATGTTGAGCAGCAAAACTCAGAATAGTGCTTCCTATTCAAATGTCAATATATTCAGCAATTCCTTACAAGTTCATTTTGAACAATAGTTTGTGGTCTTTAATCATGGCTTAATGTACCAAATCCAAATTTCACAATTTACAATATTTCATTCACATATAGTTATCCAAGTTTGTGACCTTTGGACTCTGTCACATTATTCTTTTGCATTGATAATGCTGTAAGCTACAGATGCATCTGAAACAAATTCAGCATTCACTGCTTAACAAAATGGCAATTATAAACTTTTAAATTATCATATAAATCAAAGCACAATTCTTGCAAATATGTCATAGACCCTTCTTGGGCCCCATGCTAGCTGGCATTGTCAATTGTTCTTTCTAGTCATGCAAATTCCTTTTTCTCCTTCAAAGCATTTCCAAATACATATTCTTTCCCCATCCCCACATCATCAGGCCTGAAATTTCAACACAATCCAACAGGTTCCTTCTTCAACTGTAATTTGCTTTTCTGTCTGCACCAGCAAACAGACTTCATTTCCACAATATTCCAGAACACTGCTTCACTTCTCCATGATCTGCTCACGAGTCCCCAAGCTTGTCTGATATCCATCAATGGAAAGGCCTCAGCCTCTATTTTCTGGCCCTGCCATTCACTCTGTCCCTTGCTACTGATTTTACACTATTGCACAGCCTGTTTAGGCTATGCTAGATTGTTCACTTCTTTGTCATCTCCTCCAACTCTCAGTTCAGCATGAGATCCAAGAGGCTCACCCTCAAGTAATCAAAACATTAACGGTTCCTCTCTACACACCTGCTGAATGTCTCCAGCACTTTTGTGAATCAAGGGGTAAAGAAACACCCCTAGATGAAGTCATATTTTGGCCAGAGGAAGACAGTTATGGCTGTTGCAGGTCAGTCACCTCAGCTCTGGGTCAACTCTGCAGAAGTTCCTCAGGATAGATACTTTCTAATCAACCTGTTCAGAGATGTTATTACACACCTCTGGAGCAGGTGAGACTTGAACCCGAGCCTCCTGACTTAGAGGTAGTGTAACTAACAGTGTACCACTAGAGCCCGTAGCTCTTCAAAGTAGTGTCCGAGGCGCAGCCATCTGCAGCTGCTTCAATCAGAAAAGACGTCAAATGTGAGAATGTGCAATTATCAATGAATAATGTTCAGCACCATTCATGATTCCCCAGATACTGAAGCAGTCTCTGTCCATATTTAGAAATGCATGAACAGCATTCCGATGTGTGGCACAAATTTTACTTGCCAGTTAAGTGCCAGACAATGACCATCTTTAACAAAGATAACCTAACCATCTATGATGTCCAATGGCATTACCATCATTGAATCCTCTAAAGTCAACATAATGAGTTTGGCAATAACCAGAAACTTAACTGGACCAGGCAGATTAATACAATGGGGTAAAAACCAATGACTGTAGGTGCTGGAAACCAGATTCTGGATCAATGATGCTGGAAGAGCACAACAATTCAGGCAGCATTGAGGAGCTTCAGCAAAAATCGACGTTTCGGGCAAAAGCCCTTCATCAGGAATAAAGGCAGAGAGCCTGAAGCGTGGAGAGATAAGCTAGAGGAGGGTGGGGTTGGGGAGAGAGTAGCATAGAGTACAATAGGTGAGTGGGGGAGGAGGTGAAGGTGATAGGTCAGGGAGGAGAGGGTGGAGTTGGTAGGTGGAAAAGGAGCTGGGCAGGTCGGACAAGTC